>NW_005842858.1:178615-185319 GCF_000455745.1 Alligator sinensis | reverse complement strand
GCAGGAATGGAGCCCACTGGAGCAGAGCAAGGGCAAACACTGTCTATGTAGGAGTGTTGGTCTGGCATCTCCAGTTTCCCTGGGAGTAGGGTCTGTAAGTCTCCATGTAAGGGTCAGGTCTCCTTATTTCCAGTGGGGGCAGTACCCATGCAGTTTGCATATGGGAAGGGGAAGGGTCTGATGGTTCTGAATCCAATCATGTGTTATTTGGTTCCACAGGTCAAACAGTGTGGATCCCACTTGCACCAGAAATAGGGACCCTGACCCACTCAATCCCCCACTCCACACAGAAATGACCCAAATTTCCAGGTAGGATCTGTGGATAGGGGCTCAGGGGCCTGGGTACAGGGGCTGGGTTGGGTCAAGCTAGGCCATATATGTGTGAGGGGTGGGCTAGTTAGGGGTCTCTGGGACTGTGAGGCAGGAGCCAGGCCATTTCCATGCCAGGGTGGGGGTGGATCAGGGGTCTCTGGGACTGCAGGGGTGGGACAGTCAGTATCAGTGCCAGGTTGTGACATCAGGGGTCTCTGGGACTGTGGGGATGAACTGGTCAGTGTCTTTGTTGCAGGAAACTGGGTCAGAGGTCTCCAGAGATGGGAGGGATGAGAGTAAGTGGGTCAGTGTCCATGTAGGGGAAAGGGGCTTGATGGGGCTGGAGGGCAGGTCAAGGGTCTGGTGCTGGCAGGTAGTTTTCCCACTCCAGCTCAGGATGGGGGTCTGACAGCTGCAGAGTCCCTGGGATTTCCGAGCTCCTCTCTTGTCAGGGGGAGGGGTTTAATGTGACTCAGGCTGCAACAGTAGACTGAAGCTGAAGTCACAGAGTGCCTTCCTGAAGGGGTGGGGGTGGGGGGGAAGGTTGAAGCAAGGCACACTGGGTTGGAGGGCATCCCTGAAGCTCCAATCAATTGGGAATGTGTGTATGCATTCATTCAAATGCTTGCATCACAATTGATGAAGACTTCAAGCTCATCTGACATGTTGGAGATTTCTACCAAATAAGTCATTTTTAAAGTGGTTGAAATGTTTTGAACATTTTCACATGGCACATTTCAACTGGTGAACTGCAATTCCACTGGTTGAAATGTAACATTTGTATGTCCTGTAGGTGGCTGCATGCCTAGCGTGTTGTCTATTTTTGATCACCATTCTGAGGCTCCTAATTTTCCTGTGCACTATATATGGAATTTAGGTGCCTAACACACTTCTAGATTTAGGCCATTTAGCTAAAAATAAGGCACACAAGTTGTTCATCCGATCCAGGCCAATGTGTTTCACAGAATATTTTAAAATCCACAATTCATGCCCAACTATATCACTGAAATTTATCTTTTTGGTGATCAATACTAACAGGGATGCTATGGGATATTGTTGTATGGACAACCTCGATTCAGATTTATGATGTAGGCATGAAAAATATAAAAAACAGGAGTTACTGAAATAATAAAAGAACTTCTTTGTTGTTTTAGGAAGAATAAAAACTATATTTCAACTTAATATATCTTCAGTAGAACTAAATGGAAAAAAATGAATATTGTATGAACATTTTTTCCACTTATCTTATATTTCCTCTCTAAAATATTCAACTTTTCTTTGCAAAAGCAATGTTTCTATGAAAAAAATGTTACATTCGGATTCCAGCTAGTCTGCATCTAAATATTAAAATAATATTAAAATAATTTAACATTACATTACATCTTTTTAAATGTAGTGTTCCATAATAAACGGATTCTAAATAGCCTTGTTTAAGGGATTGAACCACTATGACTTCAAAGCTTGAATTTAGGTTATTAAGGCATTTTACAAATTCATTTTATGTAACCAAAGGACTCTCTAGTGCAGTTATACTTTCAACCCATTTAAAACAGCTTTGGGTCCCAGTTTCCCAAATTTGTTTGGGTTTTTTTTGACAAAGGTAAATTAAAATTTAAGTCTCATTGAAGGCACCTACACATTCAGTTCATGTGGTGTGAAAGTCTCTAGTGCAGTTTATGTCAGAGATAATGGCTCCTGCCCAAATAGTAGGGCTGTGTGGCTAGGCAGCAGGCAGAAGTCTGGGTCCCTGCTGCTTGGGGTGGTTGGGTGCAATGTAAACCCGGGTCAGCATTTACATGTGCACTTAGGTGTAGTTATTTCCACCACCATAAGATAGTACTGTTCCTGACAGTAATCTTACAACTGTGATAATTAGTTTGCTGTCGTCTAATAGCAGTTCACATATAGACTGATGCTTTAAACCACAGCAGATTAGTCTACTGCACAGTTAGGCACACATGTATGTGCACCTATTGACTTCAATGTTCCTTAAACCTGGACTACACTAGAATGACTAGCTAGTTATTCTGCACTATTTAGTCATTCTAGGGTAGGTACTGGAAGTATAGTATTTGAGTTTTGAGAATGTTCCAATATACTCTGAAGGCTTCAGAGAAATAGTGGAAACTAGAATTAACGTTGTGAGGGAAAGTTAAAAAAATACAATGCTAAATTCCAGTGAAAGCACAATGACATTTGTATCACCATAGATAACCATCCAAATATTTTCTATAAATGTTCCCTAACCCTTTTATGATCTTCTGGTATTAATAATTCATTCACTGTTTTTCAGTAGGTGTATTCATATTTAGATATGTAGAGAAAACTATTGTTTTGGTTCATTGTCCAAAAAAAAGAATATTAAAAAATGTTTGGAGGGTCCAATGAAACATTTGAATTGCAATATTTTATGTGGGCACTTTTAAAAAATCTTTTGAAAATTAAATTTCAGTAACTTTTGAAATGTAACATTGTTTGAAAACAAAATGAATGAATAAATCTTCCATTTAGAAAATAGTTTCATAGTAGGTAGGGTCGGAAGGGACCTGAGCAGATCATCAAGTCCAACCCCCTGCCATGGGCAGGAAAGAATGCTGGGGTCAAATGACCCCGGCTAGGTAATTATCTAGCCTCCTTTTGAAGACCCCCATGGTAGGAGTGAGCCAAATGTCAAAAGGAAATATGTTATGGCTGCTTTACATGGTTTTTCACTGTTTGTGGAAGGTGAGCAAAGTAATTTTGAGACTTTGCCTTGGAATTACAAATTTCATCACAAAAGGTTCTTATGGGAAAAATGTCCATCTCTAGTCATAATGCCTCACAGTTACAAAATACTGAAATCATTCAGTCAAGAAGTAAAGTATAGGTTTCCATTAAATATATTGTTTATTTTTTCCTTAAATAAAATGTTGTTTTTTTCCCTAAAATGCATACTGTTGTAAGGTTTTTAAATTAATTTATTAGCATTGTAATTTTTATTTTACTTGCAGTCCAGAGCTGGTTACCTAAACTGTAGTTTGGCCTATTGAAGCGATCTAGCCATAGAAGCAGTTAAAGCTTCTCTGTAAGTTTTCTTCTTTTGACTTCTTCAGAAACACTCTTATTGTCTTTCTCTTTATTGAAAAGGAGGAAATTTCATAGCTGCTGCATCAGGCTTGTTGACAGATGCCTACTTTTAAACACATGCTAGACGGCCAACAAATCAGTGAGATATACTAAGCTATGTTGTCATCTAGAGAGATGTTGAGCTGCTGAACTAGATGTGAACACTGTCTGCCTACTGACCTTTGAGTAGAAGTAGTTTTTCTATCCACAAACATTTAAGGTCATGGATTTTCTTCCAGCTCCTCACAAATGTTGACATTTTGCATGAGCCAGGATCAACTCTGAGCTGATTTTGTTACCTGGGAAACATCCCCTAGTATCCATTAGAATGGGTCAAATTCCTTCACATTGTTCCTTCATATTACAGCCTGAATGAACTTCACACAATTTAGTAGAAAATGGAATTATATCAAGGATAAATTTGCCCAATTTGTGTTTAGTGCAGTCATTGGAGTTAGTCAAAATTAGTGTGTTTACATGAATTTATTTTCTTTGGTTATTGATTCAATTCTGAATAATACCTTGTCCTTTTCTTGATAGCATGCAATAATTTAGCACTGCTTTTCCTTTCCCTTTTACTTTGGACCTGTGTTGCTATGGATAGTTTCATATTCCACATGCTAGGTGATAACCAGGGAGCCATATAAAATATAAAACCCACGAAAATTGACATTTTTCTGTGATCTACTGAAACTACAGTGGCATCCCATGGCATGTGGCACTATTTCTCCTCTCTTTTACCTCTCAGCCAACCAGCAAAGTGTATCTCCCTCCCCATCCCCCTCCCACCTTCGATGAAACTTGTTAGCCTCATTCCAGCCACATGGTAGTCACTAGTGTCTACTCTAGACCTTACCTCATGTGGTCTATGCTCAGTCTTCCAAGTACCGTACATGTTCTTTCTCATTCCCATTTGCTCAATGTTCTGAAATAGAGAGTTAAAAATAAACTATTGAGAGTTGGGTCACATTTTTCTTTAAGTTTCCAGACCACAATCTCCTTCAATTAAACCACAATTACATTCTGTGTACACATGGACACACACACACACACATATTTCTATATATATAAAAAGAAGTGTATATATGTATGCCTAGGGCATATCAGCTCATGCAGGGATGCAGGGTCCCACCACTGCCCTGATCCTGGGGCAGCGGATGGTCCCCACATGAGCTGATTTGCCCCGGGCCCTGCACCCTGCTCGGGCCAGCTCCAGTACAGAGACCGGGGCATATCAGCTCACGAGGGGACCCTCCCTTGCCCTGGGATTGGGGCAGTGATGGGTCCCTGCAGGGGCTGATATGCCCTGGGCCCTGTACTGGAGCCGGCCTGAGGAGAGTGCAGGGCCTGGAGCAAATCAGCTCATGCAGGGACGCTCACACACCTTGAGATCCCCTGATCCCGGGGAAGGGGCAGGTCTCAGCATGAACTGATTTGTCCCAGGCCCACCTGCCACTGGGCCCAGGTGGCAGCACCAGGCTCCTGTGATCCAAGAGGCAGATTGGGGGCCTGCACCCCTGGGAGAAGTCCGGCACAGCCCCTGCAGCCCTCCCGGATATGCGGGTGGCCCCAATCTGCCTGCTGGATGACAAGAGGCTGGCACTGTTGGCTGGGGCCAGCGACAGCACGAATCTTCCCAGTGCTGGGTGCAGGCTGCACCCAATACCATCCCAGGTGGCAGGAGCAGCCTTCTGTGATCTGGCAGGCCAATCAGGGCCCCCTACACCCCTCTGGAGGGCTACGGGGCTCAGCCAACTTCTCCCGGGGGTGCAGACCTTTGATCTGCCTGCTGGATGATAGGAGGCTGGTGCTGCCAACTGTGGCCAGTGGCAGCACTGTTCTTTCTGGTGCCGGGTGTGAGTTGTGCCTAGTGCTGGTTTCAGCCAACAGCACCAGCCTCCTGTCATCTGGCAGGGAGATCAGGGGTCTGCACCGCAGGGAGGAGTTTGACATATTCCCTGCAGCCCTCCTGGGGGTGTGGGTAAGCCACCAATCTGCCTGCTGGATGACAGGAGGCTGATACTACCAGCTGGGACTGGCGCTGAAGCCAAGTAAGCCTGGCTTTGAAACTCAAAAACTTTTGAAACCTTTTTAGTGCCCTTGTTTTGTTTCAAACCTATTTTGAAGGCTTTTGTTTCATTTAAATTTAATTGATTCAAGCTCAAAGCACATTGAAACTGCTTCAAAATGAAACACCAGGAGAAATATTGTACAGACCTACTGCAAAACCCCATGTACTTATTAGTATTACTTACAATGGCCACAGTATGACAAGCCAGAGAGAAAAAAAAAAAAAGGATTGGGAAAAATCCCAATCAATCAATAATGGTATCAGTTTTAAATTTTAGAGAACTATTAGCAAATTCAAAAGAATAATATTGTAAAAATCAAGTTCTCTAAATTTGTTACATGACCATGTATGGCCTAGAGACCTCAGTTATTTAGATAGTATTAATCATCTTTTATATTTAGCATATGTAGGAGTGCAAAACAAGAACTTTTTCTTTCCATTTTATTTTCTTTTTCCTGACATTGCCCTGCAGCTTAGCCATTAGGCAGAATAAAATCATAAAGTATATAGATCTCAGTGCAGCTAGAGAGACTATAAAGAGACTCTTACCAACCGATGGCATTTTGTTATTTATAACAGAGCTGCAGCCTACTGTCCCTGAGTTCCTTGACCTTATTAATGAACTGATCAAATTTAGAACCATAAAATAAATTAGAACAATCTGAGCTCATGCCCCTTTCTGCAGGGTGCTTTAGATCTCACTTTGTGGGGCTAAGTTTTAACTAGGAAATAATGTTATCAGATAACCTGGGATTCATATACCTAATAATCTTAAAGATCTATTTAAATTCAGTTTTGACCCCATCTTGTCCTCAGTAAAAAATGATGCGGAATGACAGGAACAAGTCAACTTGATCCTCCGGAGCAAAATCAGTAAAATTAAAATGAGTATATTTTCAAAGGTGTTGTATTTCTTTATTTCCTTCTCCATACATAATCCAGGATTTTTTTTTTATATAGTTTCATAGTTGGTAGGGTCAGAAAGGACCTGAGCAGATCATCAAGTCTGCCCCCCTGCCATGGTAGGAAAGAGTACTGGGGTCAAATGACCCTGGCAAGGTGTTCATCTAGCCTCCTTTTAAAGACCCCCCAGGGTAGGAGCCAGCACCACTTCGCTTGGAAGTTGGTTCCAGATCCTAGCCGCCCTGACTGTGAAGTAGCGCCTCCTGATGTCTAGTCTGAATCTACCCTCTGCCAGCTTGTGACCGTTATTTCT
>NW_005842858.1:157962-178550 GCF_000455745.1 Alligator sinensis | reverse complement strand
CTGCTTGAGATGCATCTGTGGATGCATGACAAGGTACAGTTGTCCTTCCTGACCGTGTCCCTACACTGTCAGCCCATGTTCATTTTGGCATCAGTAATGACTCCAAGATCCTTTTCTGCCTCTGCACTGATGAGAAGGGAGTTCCCCATCCTGTAGGTATGCTGCTGGTTCTTCCTCCCCAGGTTCAGTACCTTGCACTTGTTGGTGTTGAAACCTATCCTGTTCTCATCCACCCACCCCTATAACCTGTCCAGGTCTGATTGCAGCTTATTCCTCCCTTCTAGCGTGCCCACTTCTCCCCACATCTTAGTGTAAATCTGCGAATTTGAACAGGGTGCTTTTTACCCCCTCGTCCAAGTTGCTGATGAAGATGTTGAACAGTGCAAGCCAGAGGACTGAGCCCTGCGGAACCCCACTGCCCACCTCCCTCCAAGTCGAATAAGACCCATCCACCACCACTGTCTGGGTGTGGCCCTCCAGCCAACTAGTGACCCATATGACTGTGTAGGTATTGACGCAACAGTCTCCTAGTTTTTTAATGAGATTGGGGTGAGAGACAATGTCAAAGGCCTTCCTAAAGTCCAGAAAGACTACATCCACTGCAACACCTGCGTCTAAGGATTTTGTGACCTGGTCATAGAAGGCCACCAGGTTGGTCTGACAGGACCTGCCTCTAATGAACCCATGTTGGTTGCCCCTAAGCATAATCTCCCCTGCTGGCCCCTCGCAGACATGCGCCAGGATAATTCTCTCAAAAAGCTTACCCAGTACAGAGGTAAGACTAACTGGCCTATAGTGTCTGCGTCCTCCTTCCTCCCTTTTTTGAAAATGGGAACCACATTGGCCCTTTTCCAGTCCTCTGGCACAATGCCAGGGCACCATGAGTGCTCATAAAGCCATGCCAGGGGCCCCACAATAACCTCTGCTAATTCCCTCAGCACTCTGGGGTGGAGATCATCAGGACCTGCTGATATCTTAAATTTAAAGGATAAAATACTTTTTGTTGTAAAAAATTAAGCTTGTTGGTATGTTTTTTTTTTTAACAGAGGCCAGACTGCAAAATTCAGAACTACTAGGAAAATGTCTCCAAAATTTAACGGTATTTGGAATCTCTTACCCATTGGAGAAATAGCTTTCAGATTTTCCCCAATGCTTACATATTTGCATGGGGATTTTTCTCTGAGGCTACATCTGGTTGAAAATGAAGGAAAATTGTTTAACTTAATTGTGCTATGGAATATCAAGTTTCCTTTATCTCAGGTATATCCCTGGACCGTTAACATTTTTCTCTGGTCTTTATGATGGGTGCAGACAGAAGTGACAATTTTCACCCAATCTGGCCACAGAGAGCAATATATAGCTATGACCAAATACAAGTGCAGAGCTGCAGACTGCTTCAAAAATGGTTGATTAGGTGAAAATCTGGCCCCTTATTCCATGAGGTATCAGATAAAGATGTTTCAAAATGTAGCATCTTCTGTAACTCGTGTTTGCAGAGGTCCCATCTTCTCACTGTTTTTAGAATGAGAAGGGGCTGGAAGAAGTTCAGTCTAGGTTTTTTTCAGCCTCCTCCCCTTCTCCCCCTCCCCCACAGGTTAGGGCAGATGTATTGGAGCCCCCCTGAGGTGTGGGGAGCACTCCAATTCACCCATCCCATCCTTTAGCACCAACTGGAGAGCCCCAAGAACAAGCTCCTTCTGCTGACTTTCCCCCCACCCCATTCTTAAAACAGTTAGCCCTGGCAAAGATCTGTGGCCATTGCTATAGGAACCTGGCTGCAGGATCCCATCTTGCAGCTATATTCCCCTCCCCCCTGAGACCAACAGTGAGTTTGTTTGTTACTGATTGGAACTTCTTCTGGGGTAGCGTTGTAACTCAGAAAGCTTTGCAGAAAATGTTCTGAGTTACAGCTGGGAGCTGCAATTCTGTCTGCACCCAATAGGTCCTGTTGTGCTCAATGAATTCCATTGAATATGCTGGGTTCCTATAAAAAAGACAAATCCTTCTGGTGAAATTGTGACCATGGGAATAAAAAACTTTATGCAGCTTGCTAAATTAAGTCATTAATGCTCAAAGGATAGAGAGATGCAAAACTCTTTACAGTCTCTTCTCGAAAGCCTTTGGATACATACAGGCATTAGATTTGATCCACCTAAATGCACAATTGTACAAAGATCCAGAGGGCTTAAATCTCCCAAAAATGTTATGCCTGCCTAAGTTAGTTTACCTGAGGTGCACTACCTTAGATCAAGACTGAGTTTACCTGACCTTGGTCTCTTATACACATGTGAGGAACCTATTCCAATGTGCTGGAAATCCAGCATGTCAAAGCAGACTTGATTAATTGAGTCTGCTGGAGCATATAAATTGATGTTCTTTGGCAGCCTCTCATGTCATGTTGTAACAGGGAACCCTAGCCCTATTACCAGAAAGCAGGCTGGCCCCTTTAAGACCAGAACTTTCTGGACACAGCCTGTTGGCAGGGTAGGGGTTAAAAGCTGAGCCTTGCTGGCTAGTCAGATGACCACAATGGGGCAGGCCAAAACTATAAAAACCCTGGGCTAAGCTGGCTAAGGAGGCTTGGCTGCAGAGAAGGTGGTCTCCTGATGATTCCCAGACAAGCTGTGGCACCCCCACAAAAAGGAGCACAGCAGGTGGTGGGAAGCAGAAGCACAGAGTCATGGAAAATCATGAGCTGGTAGACTTTCTCCCTTAACTTATTTGGGTTATAGCCCAGGGGCTTACTGTTTGTGTTTGATTGATACTCCAGTGGTTTGTGGTTGAGGCTGTAGGGGAGGAGGAGACTTTATTAGCACCATGGGGAGCAGTCATAAAAGATGAAAGGGCTCAGTGCACTTGTGGATGACTTTGAAGTTGGGTCCTAGTGGGTGGATCTAGGTTAGTAGCTCGAGCTATAAGAAAGGGGCCAATCCTGAGGAGGCAGAAAATCCAACAACTCAGTGCCCAAGAGTGCAATGTGAAAGGGGGCCAGAAAGCCTGGTGCCATAGTGAGCACAAAAGGAGGGCCATGGGCCCAGAGAGTATTAAGGAGCTAGAGCCTCAGAGTCAAATCCTACCTGGTGAGTTTAGGCTGTTAGGCCTAGCTAGAGAAAGAGAGGAGTGAAAATGCCCATGTTGTGGCTGAGAACCCCAACATAGAAGTATGAACGATATCTGCAAGGTGTGGGGCATGTATAGGGATGGTTGGAGCATGCAAGGACATCCCTAGTCATCAGGGCGTACAATAGGCAGTCCCCCACTTGTAAGAACAACTAAACAACATTTACATGAAGGAGAGTAAAGGCAGGCTACAGGACAAAATACAGGAGTGAAGTATTGAAGGACTTCAAGAGTGCCCCTCAGGCTGCTAGAATGCCACTGGCGATGGCAATCTGTTACAGATTTTATTTCATAAAGCCACTTCAGTAATTTTTGAAGCTCATTAAAACATGTGTATCAGCAGTTCAATGTGCCTCCATGCTGATAAAATGGTGGTGGTGAACTTTGAACTAAAACACGTTCAATATCCTTTAGTTCAAAGTGCACTGCCGCCACTTTCTCAGCACATGGACATGCTGCACTGCTGATACATGTGACACATGGGTCCTTTTTAATTAGCGTGGCTTGCCTGGCACCTGGCCCCTGGTGCTGCTTCAGGAACACATGCAAAAGTACCCCTTGTGACTGCTTGTACACATTTGCAGTGCAACAAACTGGGCAACCCCTCCACTCTCCACCACTGTACAGACCCACCAACCCCCTGCAGACTCACTAGCCCCCAATGGTCCCACCAAAAACCCCTCCTCCCAGACCTGCCAACTTCCCTATATGGACCCACTAGCCTCCACCAGTTCAATATACCCTTTCTTCCACGCTCCAGTTACTTATACTTGTTTCCTCACATGGGTACCAGAAGTACCGAATGACTGCATGTGCTAATCCTGGCCTACAATTAGGTGCTGAAAGCAAGCTGTGTGAACATAGGCTGGGTGTGGCAAATGCTGTGTGCACCTTACGAAATTATTGTCAAAATGGTGACTCTTAGGCCCCACTCTGTAGATATTTGGCTGGTGCCTTAGCACAAATATAAGCATCAAAAAGTGTCAATACTATATTTAAGATGAGCTAATTGAATTATGTGGAGTCCAGCTATTATATTTACACTACAGTTGTTATTTGATAAGGATAATAGCAACTTAGGCAGGCTTTTTTTTTTTTTTTAAAGGAAGATTTGAAATTAGAAGACAAAATGGTACCATATATGTAAGATGTAATAGCTAGGAATATAATAAGGAGAATTACCTTTTACTGGTTTCCCTCACCAACTGCTGGGGTTAGGTTCCTGAAAGTGCCCATGGTTGGCAAAACTGCAGTTGGCAAGACCAAAGGCTTGTGAGAAAAATGGTAGGTGGTAGGCTGATGCACGGCCACGGAAAACCGTGGTTACTCAAAACTGTATACCCCGGTAGCCAGATGGTATACAGAATATTAAGTGTGGATACTCAAAACCACGTTTGGCAAACCCGTAGTTGTTGAGGGGAAACCTGTACCTTAAAGGCAGCATGAGTATAACCTTAACCTACAATGGTAGGGGAAAATGACCTGGAAGAGTCATTGCTGTCTTGTATGTTTTAATGAGCTTCAAAAATTGCTGAAGTGGCTTTATGAGATATAATCTGTAAAAGTTAAACTTAAGTATTCTTACTGTAATAATATTCTTTATTATCAATTATTTCAGTTCCTAAACTTTAACACTTAGATTGCTTCCTGCCTTTAAGTTTCAGAGGTCATGAACCGTTTAAATCTATTTGCCAAGATACAATGTGGCAAAAACTGAGGTCAGAAGAGAAAGACGTCTCTTTTTTTTGTTTGTTTCATTAAAATCCTATCTTGGATTTTACCCCATAACATCTAACAAGTGTTTCCCTTAATGCACATATTGCTTGCTTCAGTTTACTTTTTTGGTAAAAAACATCTAAATTCATATTTATCCCAATAAGCCACAATTATCCTCTGTCTTCACCTTTTTTCCCCACCCTCTACAAGTTCTCTAATAATTTTTAATAGTTTCCAATTTCTTTCCGGAAAGGTGAGTCATGCTAAAATTTATTCCTACACTAAATCCTGATTCATTTCCCTTCTTTTAATAAAGACCTAGCCACAGAAACATACGGCTTGACTCTAATAGAGATTTATTTCCATAGTTCTGGTGAGAGCTGTTCTCCATTCTTTACTTTTATCTACTCCTTCCTATCCTTTCTCTCCTACTTATTAGGGTTTTAAAAATAACAATTAAAAACCTAAAGCTCAGAGGTGCAAATATTTCAGTCCCTCAGGGAATGAAGCAGGGAGAAAATGTAGTTTTAAAATTAAATGGTTGGGAGGGTAGACATTATGCAGGTTAAGTGTGATGTCTTAGAAACTTAACTCACAGTGTAAAAAATTAAAAGAAAAAGTTCTTTAACAGAATAGGAGGGAAAAGATCCTAATGCAAAAAACTAAACAAAAAATCTCTAGTCTATATTCATGACTTTCACTTTATGAATGTCTTCTATATTGTCTTTTTTTCCAAAGAAACAATTACTGAGAAACTCCTTTCCACAGCAAAATATTGGTAACTTCCATCATTTTTTCTTGCTCCCAAATTACTGTGTTCTTTCAATCTGTGAACAGAATTTATTTTTGCATCTATTCCAAGCAGGTCTTCATACAAGGAGGGGACAACTAAGTCCCAGCAGTAGACTTAGGAGTAACTTTGGAGAGTAGATGGTGGTGAGCACATGACAGCTCTCCACCTGTTAGAAATGATTAACAAAGGAAACATGACTTCTTTGTATTGGACAAATTAAACCACCTCCTGTGATTTTCATTGTTCTTCCTGTATTTGCAGTGCAAAGAAATAATTGTTTACTGGATGAACAAAAAGGATATTTACAATGAAAGATGAAACCTCAGATAGAGCTAAGTTTCTATGTACTTAAGTCATCAACTAAGTACAGTAGTTTAGTTACAGTACACATCAGGCAATGGAAAAATAACCACAGAATCTATTATTGATTTATTTGACATGACCTCAAAAAATCATCTGATCTTGCATACTCTGTGAGCACAAATGACTTATAAAATCAAGACAAATGGCTGCAATTCAAAATAATGACAGTAGAATGTATCTAATTTTCATGGACTAGATCCAGTAACATAATTTATTTAATTTTTTTTTAATCAGATTCTTATTTAAGCTTCATTTTTGTCTTCTATGGCTAACCTCCATCCAGACTGTATAATATCTTTTGTATCACTTATATGGCAAGCCCAATAAGGCCTATGTGTACATGCAAAGTTTCTAGAACAATAGGCTTATGATTCCTGAATACAGCTTTCAATGCAATTGCAGTGCATATTGCATAAATAAAAGAATAATTGAAAATGTTCCTTGATTGGAAAAAACAACCTGCTGTGGGATAATCATTAATGTTGCCAATCTTCTTTGATTTATAAGTACAGTGAAAGAGATTAGTAGGCAAAAATCTTGTTAGGCAGTTGACTTTTAGCTCAGTTCTTGACAAGCATTAAACTTTCTAGTTTATCAAGTGTCATCATCAAGATCTGAAAAATACCCAGCATGTTGGCATCTGATATACTTTCTGTTTCCTATTGTCATCATTTGCAGAAAACTGAAATAAAATGATGGCAATTAAGAATGCCAGCCTTCCTTTTTTTTAATTATGTTAACAAGCCTGCTGACCCTAGAATTAATCTGTAATGCACCCACACTTCAATAACATTTACTGTTCTCTATGAACCACTGAAAGAGCTGCTTGCTAGATGCCCAGAATTTAACATGCAAAATTGCACTGATCAAATAAAATTGATACAGATAAGGAAGTAGAATTATTATTAATGTTGCCATATTTATGTCTCATCCTCTCTTTTTTTGCTGCAGCTGCATAGATCTAATTGCCCAGTTCCACTACTGCGCAACTGTTTTGCATCAGGATGTGGGCCGGGTACGGCAGCCATGGTAAGACTAGGACAGTGGGCAGGAGTTGGGGGTGCTTGGGGGAGGGAGGCTGGGGGAGCAGGCAGGAGATGCGGCCTGGCAGGGGTCCCCCCATGGTCTCCTCCCCCCTCCTCCAGCCTCCGTTCCCCTGCCCGAATCACTGAAGCTGTCTGAATCTTTTCTGAATTGATTTGTTGAGCTTCAAATCTATTCAGACCTTTTAATTGGTCCCCTGATTCAATTTGGATTAAAAAATTCAGCCACTGAATCAGGTCGAATCTCTTCCAACTCGAATCAGCACACAAAGCTTCACACAGCCCTAGTATTTTATGAGAGAAATCAAAGGTTCCGCAAAGAACAAGTAACACTCATTTTAATTTAGAAAATTCCTAATATTTTAGTTGTCATTCCAGCTCTTGATGAAAATAAAGTAAAGCCTGAGGTTTTGTGTACCTATCTGTTCAATGCACCATTTGGTTTCCACTAAGCGTAGTCCATTACATATTGGTCTCTGAATCATCAGAATTTAACTGATCGTTTTATGAGGCACTTGACTACACCAGCATTTCTCAACCTCTGGGTCGCAACCCAAAAGTGGGTTGCAAGAATATATGAAAGGGTTGGAAACAAACATTAAAACTGGATCAACAGTTTAAAAAAATGAATTCTCCTTAAAAGGACAAAAACATGGGAAACTGTAGCTTTTCCCTTGCAGGCTGGCAGAATTTCAGGCTGCAAGGAGCTGCTTAGGGCTTCCCATACCCCACACACACCCCACACTGTCCCACACACTGTAGGGCTGGTACCTGGAGGCGGGGGGCAGGGGGCAGTGGATCCGGAGTGAGGGGCACTGGGTTGGGACTAGCCATCGATCTTGACAAATGGGTCCTGGTACGAAAAAAGTTGAGAACCACTGGGCTATACCTTACAGAATAACAAACATATTTTTTTTTCTTTCTTACATATTAGTTTTATCCATATGAAACATAAATGATGATTGTTTCTAATGATAATTTAGCTATGCTACAAGACAGGCAACTGCACTTGGAGGCAGTTTCAGAAAACATATGGACAAAACCAGGCAACAACAAAAAATTTCAAAAGAGGCTTTAGGGAGCCCATTCCACAGCCAAACCCCTTTGGAATTCACAAGCTAGGAATTTGTCCACCTATTTCCCCTGACTAGTTTTCTGGGCATGCCCAGCAGCTCAGGCCCTACATAAAAAGGGAGAGCCAAGCATAGTGGTGGTGATGAGCTCTTTTATTAAGTAGCTCAGGAGTTAGAACCCCAGGATGTGGGAAACATGGGTTCAATTTCCTTTTCTGCCTGAGATATAAACATAAATCTGGCAGCACCCTCTTGTGGCCTGCTTTATAAAAATGGTCTCACTTAGGTCCATAGCTCCAAGAATGACATTCACAGTTAGTAAAATCAATCAGGAACAGGTGATGCAGTTCAGAATATGATGCTAAAATCCAGTAGAGCAACAAAAAGTGGGTGAGTGGGGCACTAGCCCCAGGCACTGACTTAAGAGGAAGCACCTGAATGGCACCCTAGAGGCAACAATTGGGGGGAGTGAAGTGGTGAGGCAGATCACTAAAACAGCCAAGGACTTTGAGTCCCTGGGCAGGTAAGACCGGTGCCCTCCTACGCCCCGACTTCCCTTCTGCTCTTAGTCTGGTCTGCCTCCCCCTTCTCCCATCCAGGAGATGTACAAAACATGCTAGTTATTCCTCTATTGAATTTTGTGAGGGACACAATCCTCTTCTCAACATTTTGCTAAGCAGCTCCCAGCATTTGTGGATTCCATTTTTGGGTGCTGACATGGGGCTGAGAAACTTTTAAAGCAGCAATGTGTATAAAATTTAGTTGCTGCAATGCTCAGTATTGAAAAACTTAAGTATTTTGTAGCTTTAGTCCTAAATCCATTCAAGTGCTTTTGAAAATGTTATCCAACATACATACAGTAAATAATCTTCGGTATAAACAAAATATGCAAATAATATAAGTGACCCTATCTACCTGTTTAAAATGTCCATATTATTAGCAATTTGGCCAATGTAATGTACATGTCTGTATTTGAGAAAGCACAAAGAAACAGAGGAGCCAAAGATCAGCAGGTGTAAATCTGCATAGCTCCAGTGATCTAAGCCATTACATGACTTTGTACAAACTAAAGATGTTGCAGACAAATGAGTGGAAAAATTGAGTGGAAAATGAATTCTCTTGTAGTTTCTGAAGCAAAAGGTATAACATATATTATTCAGATTTGACAAGGATTTCCAGCGCTATGAATAGTACTGTACCCATTGTAACCAACAGAAAGGTCAAGCCATAGGCTCCCATGTAAACTCTGTCCATACAAATCACAAGCCAAGGAGGAGCCCTTTGTGCTCAAAGGCTTGTCTAACATCTGTCCAAACTATGCTGTTGGTCCATGAAAGGATATTACCACCCCCCCACAAAAAAAAAAACAACAAAACAGGAACAAAAAACAGAAAAAAAACCACCTTGATTCTTGCTTAGCAACTATGATATTCTTTTGTTTAGTTAAAAGTAACCACCAGCCTGCAATATGCAGAGATAACGCCAGGAAGAGTGAATAAATGAGATTGAAGTAATGATAGAAAATGTAAAATAATGTAAATTACTGCAGAATCTTTCCTCAGGTGGCTATTTCCAAGTGAGATTTGTAAAATTCATGTTTTACTTTCTATAAATTTCTTTTAGTTTTCCTGTACTGACCTTTAACAGCATTCCCCTTGATCTTAATTCATTTCCCACTAGTCTCATGGCTTCCAGAACTTTATTTTCTCTTTGCACCTTGCAATTTAGGAATATAGTATGCATATGTGAGTTTGGTAATTAAAAAAAAAAATGGAATCTGTACACAGTCAGCATTCCTTTATTTTGCTAATGTTTAATTGGCCAGCCCTATGACATAGAAGGACTGCACTGCATTACTCACTGACAAACCCAAATTTAGGATAGGAGCTAGCATCCCTGGTTGTATAATTCTGTAATGTTATAGTATCTGTCATTGTTTTCCATCAGCAAAGTCTACTATTTATGCATAACAGCATTTTTCATATATTAGAGGTCCATTGATCATGCTGAAATGTATGTCTGGAATTATAAATTATTGGAACTATTTTTAATTGTTTTCTTAATTCATTTTAATTGCAATTTTTTACAGAAAATAGATGCCTAACATATATGTACAAAAATCCTAAATCTTTTAGGAGTAAATAAAAAGCACTAATAAAAACTTGAGAAATATCCTAGTCTGGATTCTTCACTCACTTTCATCAGGTTAACTTTTTGATTTTATTGGTGTTTCTAATGATTTGCCTTTCTGAGAGAAGGTAACATAAAAACTGACATACTGTGTCAGACCACAGGTCTATGAAGCCCTTTATTTCTAAGTATGATCTGTCCTCCAAACAATTTCTATTCCTCTCATTCCTTTAGCCTATCATGTTAATATATTTGTGTGTGTGTGTGTGTGTGTGTGTTTGTGTGTATATATATACATATATATATATTTTTGAAACTACTAATAGCAAACTTCAGTGAAGGTTGCCTCGTTCTGTCCAAGCTATATACTTTATAAAAATGACATCATGATCAGTGGGTGCCAGGTTGCCTCTGTGGTAAATGTCTTGATCCAGCACACTATGTTTTTAGAATCTTTTTCCAATTTTTCAGGAAAGTATAAATCTACAGATGTAACCATCATTAGCAGAGTTCATGTTATCTACACTACTTCAGAAAACCTCTACCAGTGACATGGATATCACTGAAAATCGTGCATTGTCAAGACACTTTGTGGTGAAAATCACTCTATGCTTATATCCAGATTATTTTTCCAACACACATCGCCCTTCTTTAAACACTGAAGGAGGCTTACAGTGCTGTTTTTTTATGTCTGCACTGGTTTCCTGTCTTTAAACCATCAGGGTCTTAATGCAGCATCCATTGGATTGCCTCTCTCTCATGCTTAGTTAGCACTGAGTCAAATTTATGAGAGCTAGATGTTAAAAAAAATAGTACTGCGTCTTAAGTAAAGCTTTCTTTGTAAAACCAATACGCCTCCGTGCCTAACTCTACTCCATCGTGGAAAGCATGCCTTTATTTACACACATGGATGTTTGGACTGTTTGCTCAAACCACAATAAATAGGAAGGATCAAAGCTAGAGTATACTAGGATAACACAGCCTACCAGACAGAGCCCATATCTCAAGTGAATAGTCTGGAAGTAGGCAGAGGTCAGAAGCCAAACATCAATAGTTGTGTTGCAAGCATAGGGGCAAGAGTAAGAAACAATTACAAGATATCAGGCTGAGCTCATGTCTGAAAGTTAGTAGCCAGAACATGAAGCTAAAGGTCTGGAGCCAGAGATTAGAAACCAGGAGACATGCCGAGGTCAGGAACTGGAGTTAGGGAATTGGAAGTCATGGCAAGATCAGGAGGCTGGAACCAAGGAACAAGAACAGGGAAGTAGGAAACAAGACACAAACAGGCCAGAGCTGGAAGTGAATGCATTTTGCAGCACAGGTTAGGTAAGATGGCAGTTTCCTAAATGAAGAGTTTGAGCCAATCAGGCAAGTGGAGAAAGCTCCCTAGGAACTTAGCTGGGACAGCTAGCTCATTAACTTAAGGAACACAGACTTATTGATTCATAGATTGTAAAGGGCTGGAAGGGACCTCGCAAGATCATCAGGTGCAGCCCTTCTGCACTAGGCAGGAAAGTCAACTGGGGTCAGGTGACCCCAGCGAGGTGACTGTCCAGTCTCCTCTTGAAGATTTCCAGGGTGGGTGATTGCACCTCTGGAGGGAGTTTATTTTAGAGTTTGGACAACCTAACTGTGAAGAAGTTTTTCCTAGTGTTAAGCCTTAGACAGTCTTCCAGGAGTTTTTGGCCATTACCCCTGGTTTTCCCCAAGGGTGCCTTGGTGATGTTCACCAAGCCCTTGATGTATTCCCCTGATGCTGCTGTAAGCTGCTACCATGTCCCCTTTCAGCCTTCTCTTTTTAGGCTGAAGAGACCCAAATCCCTCAGCCTTTCCTTGTATGGTTTGCCTTGCCAGTCTCTGATCATATGGGTGGCTCTTCTCTGGACTCTATCAAGCATTTCCAGGTCCTTGTTGAAGTGCAGCACCCAGAACTGGACACAGTACTCCAGCTGCAGTCTCACCAATTCTGGGTAAAGCAGAAGAATCACTTCTTTGGTTTTGCTTGAGATGCATCGGTTGATGCGTGCCAGAGTATTGTTTGCTCTGCTGGCTACAGCATCGCATTGATGGCTCATGTTTATACTGTAGTCTATTATTACCCCTGGGTCCCCTTCAGTCATGGTGCTAGTCAGTTTGGCGCTGCTGAGGCTATAAGTATGGTGGGGATTGTTTGTCCCTGTCATAACCCAATGATTTTTAATGCCTCGGCACATTGGAATTTTCCCGCCACATGGAGCTTTCTTTGCACGGTGGATTTCTCAGCTGCAGAGAGAGAACCCCAGGGCAAAAGAGTTCCTGCCACACGCATGCAAATTAGTGTCCCACTATTGGTCAATTCTAAATTATTCCTATGTGGCGGCTAGCAATTGGCTCGCTAGCCGTATACTAGGTTAGAGCACTTTCCATCCAAGTTGGAGGACTCCACAACCATCTTGTGGGGAACTCTGAGCACGCTGTGGAGCCTAGCAAACTCTGCGTGTGTCTTGGAGGAGGACACAGGGGCCTGATCAGCTCTTAGCCACTCCCCGTCATAGTGAAAAATTTGACGTATCCCCCGTGTGAAGCGCTCGTGGAGTCGTACATCGACGACTCATCTGGGTTCGGTTCGGAAGAGATCTCACTTGTGTTTGTTTGTGTGCAACTGTAACTCAAGCAAGTTTCCTTCCTGCACTATGACCATCGGCAGTGTAAGTAAAGCTTTCTTTGTAAAACCAATATGCCTCCGTGCCTAACTCTACTCCATCGTGGAAAAACCCCACCTGACGGTCCGGGCTACTGGCCATAGTCTTAGACCGCCCTCGGTCCCCACAGTCCCCAGATGGAGTGCTTTACACTTCTCAATGTTGAACTTCATCTGGTTCTGATCCCACCCAACTTACCAACCTGTCTAGGTCCACCTGTATCTGCAGTCTATCTTCAAGCATGACCATGCTCCCCCATAACTTGGTGTCATTCACAAACTTGGCCAGTGAGCTCTTCACCCCACATCCAAATCATTGATAAAGATGTTGAAAAGCACTGGATCAAGCATGGACCTCTGAGGCACACCACTAGCCACTTCTCACCAGGATGACACAGGCCCGTTCATTAGAACTCTCTGGGTCCTAGCCCACAGCCAGCTTCCTACCCACATAACTGTGGAGCAGTTAAGCCCACAATCCTCTAGTTTTCCCATGAGAACATCATGGGATACCAGATCAAAGGCCGTTTGGAAGTCTAGGTATACAGTATCAACCTCCTCTCTTATCCAGCTGGCGAGTTACCTGGTCACAAAAGGAGATGGGATTGGTAAGACAAGACCTGCCCGCAATGAAGCCATGCTGGCTGTCATTCAGAATCCTACCTTCTGCAAGCCTTTCACACATGGACTCCTTGAATTTTTCCAGGATTTTCCATGGGATAGAAGTTAGGCTAATTGTCCTATAGTTGCTTGGGTCCTTTCTCCTCCCCTTCTTGATGATGGGCACAACATTGGCCCTCTTCTAGTCTTCAGGGACCTCCCCTGAGCACCACAAGTTTTGGAAGAGTTTCATCAGAAGTCCCATGATGACTTCTGCCAGCTCCTTCAGCGCTCTCAGATGAAGTTCATTCAGTCCTGCTGACTTATAGAAGTTTAACTTTTCTGACTGATCATGCACCAGCTCAACATCAACAGTAGGAAGGTGGTCATTTCCACCATGCCCAGTCTGTACCCTATCTAGCATGATTTTCCCCTTAGTCCAGTGAAATACCGAAGCAAAGTTCAGGAGTTCGGTTTTCTCTTGAGTGTCTGTAACCTGCTGTCCTGAGTTGTTCAGCAATGGCCCCACACTTCCATTTGTTTTCCTCCTGTTCCCTACATACCTAAATAATGACTTCTTATTGTCCTTGATTTCTGTTGCTAGTTTAAATTTGGTCACCTCCTTAGCCTTTCTAATCTGCTCCCCACAAGTGTGGGCCGTTGTTTCATAGTCCTCCTTGGGGACTGTCCCAAGCTTCCATTGTTTGTATGCTTCTTTCTTTTGATTCAAGTGGACCATGATTTCCCTATTAAGTCAAGAGGGCTTCCCAACCTTTCTTCTACCTTCCTTCCACATGGGAATGGACTTCTTTTGTGCTTTGAAGATAGTGTCCTTGAGGAGTAATCACTCTTCATGCACTCCTTTGACCTTTGGTCCCTGGTCCCACAGTACTTCCCCTACTATTGCCCTGAGCCTGTTAGAATTCACTTTTTTGAAGTCCAAAATTTCAACCCTGTAGGCTGATTTGTCTGCCTTGGATGGATAGTGAACATGATGGTTTTGTGGTTGCTGTCACCCAGGTTACCCTCTATATTCAAGTCGCTCACTAAGTCGTCTCCTTTGGCTAAGACCAAGGCTAGGAGAGTGTTACCTCTGGTTGGCCCATGCACTTCCTGAGTCAGGTAGAGCTCTTTGATACAGGTCAGGATGCAACGTGACCTATCTGATTTAGCTGAGTGTTCCTCCCAAGAGATGTCTGGATAATTGAAGTCACCCATGATGACCATGTCCCGTGCACATGTGGCCTCTGCCAGTCCTCAGGAGAACTCCAGATTGAGCTCCCCACCCCTGGTTTGGTGGTCTGTAGTATACATCTATATTTAGATCTCTCTTGCTGTGCCCCACCCCTCTAGTTTGTCCCAGAGGGTTTTGAGCTGCTCACTTTTTGAGGCAATATCAGCCTCCAAGAAGGTGTACTGCTCCTTCACATAGAGAGTTAAATCTCCACCTTTTGGCCCTACTTGGTGCCTTCTGTGCAGAGTGTCACCCTCTATGGCTACATTCCAATCATATGAGGAGTCCCACCAGGTCTCTGTAATCCCTACTAGATTGTAATGCCCACTAGAGAGTAGGAGGACTACCTCCTACTGCTTGTTCCTCATGCTCCTGACATTAGTGTACAGGTACCTGAGTTCTCTAATTGATACCCTTGATTTCCTGTCATGCTGAGAACCATTCCCTCTTCTAGTGGCTCTTCTAGTGTCCCAAGCTTTGGGGCTTTCTTTTCCCAGGCATGCCCCAGTTAGCGTTCCCCCCACCCTGGCGATGTTAGTTTAAAGCCCTATCTAAAAGATTGGCCATCAGCCATCCTGACTTAACAGTTACAGATTTTAGAATAACTTTCTATTAAAAGTCTCCTCTTTCTAGGGTATTTTAAAAAATCTTTAATCCAAAAAACCCCAAAAAAGAAAAAAAACAACTTTTTTGGTTTTCAGTGAAAAAATTGCTTACTTTTGCTATCCCTGGCTTCCCTGGGGATGGGGGTAGTTTTAGTGCTACTCCTCTATTGCTTCAGCTAGGCTGTGTGGAGAGTCAGACTCAGTGGCAGGAAGTCCCTCCTCCATGACCAATTTCCCTGGGTGTTTCCCACCAGCTTGGGAGCAGGCTCAGGGAGGGTGAACCCACCTACCTGCTTCTTCTCTCCTCAGCTGAGCCTGACTTCCTTTGCAACCCAGCTGGAGTGGGGCAGGAGTAGCTCTGGAGCTCATTCCACCCATGGGGTAGCTGGGGACAGTGGCAGTGGTGGGCAGGGGAGGGTGAAGAATAGAAGGGGAGTCAAGGTGCCACTTAGCATGGAGGGGAAAGGAGAAGGTGCTGAGAGATGGAGGCAGGATTTTTTACCTGATATACCTTGTGAGTAGGTGTTGCTCACATGGCATAGTCCTCCCATCCTGGTGTGAGGTGGGTAGAAGCTGGGAACTGGGGTGCAGGCACCCCTGCAGCACTGGTTACTGCTCCTACACCCTGCTTTACAAAATCCTGGACCTTCACTGCTTGTTTCCTTGTAAATTCAACATTTAACTTTCTAAATCAACTTCAGTTAGACAACCAGACACCACTGCCCAGGAGTGCTGGGACACTAAAAATAGGATTCACAAAACACAGCAAGGTGAATGTTGGTTACTTGAGATAACTATTAAGTCCCACCCTAGCCTGTGTATTTCTTATTTCAGATTGTGTGCCTAACTATAATCTGTAGAGTTATATATTTCTAATTAGATTCCATGATTTCTCTCCTTAAATTAGATGCTTTAGCTGTTTCTTCAAACAAAACAAGGAAGAATCAATCTCTTCAAAAGACAGGGTATGTGAGCTAGGCTGCCCTTTTACCCGTTAACTCAATGGCTAGTGCTCTTACACAGGATATGAGAGACACAGATTCAAATATCTCCTTTGTCTAAGGGAATTTGGACCACTAGGCTGCTGTGTCAATTGTGTTGAGCATGTCAAAATGCTCAACACATGGGCCTCCTTCCACCCTTGGCCCTCCTTCCACCCTTGGCCCTCCTTCCATCTCTCCTCATTGAATCTAGATATTTGTTCCTAGGTATATAGAGAGTCAATTATATCTTTGTAACCCCACTAAAAATTAATGTTTTTCTTTGGGTTTGATAAGGGCAGAATTGGCCCCTTTTTATTTGCTAAAGGCAGGTGATTTGTACCTTTCCTTTGATTTTTACATATATATTTCATCCTGCCAACGTTACCTGAAAGGAAGTGTTGTTCTAGGGAATTCAACCAAATCCCAGGTGAAAGTAAAAATAGAATTTAATTAGCATAAATATTTCCTCTTAAGCAGCTCCCCCAAATGATATTCCTCCCAAATGAGCTGTAAACAATAATTAGCTTCCTAGAAAGTAGTCATCATGTGTGCTTGTACTATAAAAAAGTAAGTTTTCTTCTGGTATTCCTTTTAGATCACAATTAAAGGTCTCATTTAACTGAAATGGTGAGGTTACATTATAAATAATAAATATAAAAGTGGTTTCTGATTTACTGGCGATATGAAGAGCCTTGACACAACTGCAGTTCAAATTCAAGCATCTGTCTCAAAATGCAATGATGTAGCTTCAGCAATCCCCTGGGGTGGCTACTTTGTAAAAGTAGTATGCATACTTTGGCACAATTTTCTGTGGACTCTCAGGGAAGACCTATAATTAAGCCATGCTGGCTACGACGAATAGTCTTGGGGTCAAAGCTGAGGTTAATGGAAAGAAATTCATATAGCACTTGCGTGCCCACTGGGTCTTTGAATAAAAATGGGACTTCACTTCATATTTTTTCCAGTGACCTTAACTTTCAAGAGCAAAAACACACACATTAAAAATGAGTAGTCTGACATATTACAAGAAATGTTAAATATTTCTTTATTAATATAAAGGAGCATTACAGTAAAAGACATCATGATACACGTTACCATCTCTGAGTATGGACATTTCCTTGGCAGTAGAAATACTAGGGTTCTACTGCACAAAGGAGAGGCAGGATTCTTGAGGACCCAGAAAAGTGATACTACCCTTCATGGATCAGACCTCAGCCCTTAATATCAATATATAGGGGTCAAAAAAGTAGTGAGCGATGGAGGACTTGGAAAAAGGGCAGGGGAAATTACCACTACGTGGGTCAGGGGTTCTCAGCCTTTTCAGACTCAAGCCATTCCCTGTTAGACTCAAGGCACCCCTTGGAAAATGCTGGCTCTTAGAATTTTTTTTGACTACAAAAAAAAAAAAGAATGGAGCAATTCTTCTTTTACAACAAACTCAGGAAGACCACAACAGGTCAGGATGTTTTTGACACTATGGATTTCTACACAAAATCTCTGCCTTTCTCTTGTGAATCATATGTAGGTATATGTACATGTAAAAAGGACATTGCCTTTTTTATGGTGACAAAAAGGCCCCCCAGACAGACATCCATGCCCCTTGTTGCACCACAAATCCCCAAAATAGTGGCTGCAACAATAGGTAATATAAATGTATGCTGCTTTTATAGTGGTCAATGTCTGTTTGCTTTATAGTGGGAAAATATGGGCAGCCTGAAGTCTAAATTCCCATTCCCAGGGTGTGTAGGATTGGGCCCTAAGACTGCCTGCCCAGGTTTCCCTGTTTACAAAGGCATGCCCTGGGAATGTTGCCACAGGGGATCTCCTTGGCTTGATTAATGCATTGATGTGCCCTGACTCAGGACACAGTTCTTCAAATGGGGGAACTCCAGGTTTCCCACTTACAGATGCACACCCTGAAGTCCCCCCCTGTTCAGATCCATATACCAACTCAGGACATAGAAGCATGATCCATTTGCCAAGGGAATCACCTACTGGGGGTTCCTGGAGCCCATGTCTGCACAAGGCAAACCCAGGATTCTCCATTTATAGTTGTCCCACTGAACCCCTTGGAGTGGCAGGGGCCCAACCTGCAGAACACTGGGTAACATCTATGTTGCCCAATGAAGCAGATCAGCTGTGCCAGCTGATATTTCCTGGCACAGCTGATCTGCTTCATTGGCAACATCCTTTTATATTCTAAAACTGCTAACGTTATCTAGCACATACAGCCCTTATTAGGATTGCATGGTACCCCAGTGTGGCATCACTGTAATTGAGAATCATTGACTTAGATATTAGTATGCTTTCTCTATAGGTTGAAGGTGTATATATATAAAGGAGGAAATTCATTTGGCTACCCACTGTTTCTACTCAGAAACGTAGGTTAGTGGGTGGGCCGAGGACAGAGTCCTGGAGAACAAATGGACTAATAATCATGTCAGAACTATGCTGAAAAATACTGGCCAGCTGCTTATATTTTTGTATCATTGCTTTATATTTTTCAGTCACAAAGAATTAGATTAGAATCTAGATTAGTATTCTAATCATTCTGTTCAGAAGGGATTTCTTCAGTGTGTGGACTACGTTTAATATTGAGACCCCCTCTTGGATCATTTCTCATCTTAGTGTTTCAGTATGGCTTAATCTTTTGATCACACATCATCCTGGTGTCAGCTACTGGAGCTGATTGCATCATAAATGTACAGTTAACTTTAAGCAGCAAGAAGATTAACAGTACTCAAGGCTGCTGCTGCTGCAATTTGGGGGACTGGAGGGAAAGGCATGAATTTACACTTTTATCTTCCCCACTACATCAAGTGGGGACCCTTCTTTTTATCTCTTGTTTCTTCCCACAGACTCCCACTCTGTCTGTTCCAATAGTCTCCATTCTGGCCTAAAAATCTTCTTCATGTTGTTGTTTTCCCATTCTAAGTTTCTTTCCAGCTCCCTTCTTTTGTTTGACTTATTCAGAAGTCCTCTTACTGCCTTTTTATCTCTTAATAGACTGTCTTGTAGGCACCTCATTTTCTCCAAGCAAAGTCTAGCATGGTAGCCACTACATTTTAGCTAACTTAAAGGTCCATCTTACCCTGTGATTAGCACATTAAGTTTAAACTGTTATGGAATGTTCACATAAATAAATTAACATTAGGTTTAACTATGTTTCAGAGGATAGGACAGGTTGTCACATTTATAGACCAATGGGATTCTAGATAAACTGTGAGAGAATTATCCAATAAACACTTTTTCCCCTCTGTGACTAATACATATCCATGAAAATAGTCCAATTGACATAACAAGATAATTTCTGAAAGGGTTTATAACCTAACCTGTAAATGCTATTGTGAGACTTTCATACAGCCTAGAACAAACATAGCCTAATGCTGCTAGTTCTGAGAAAACACTGATGCAAGGGATAAGGCAAGAATTGCTTAGCTTAGTGTCCTGTAACTCATAAACAGACAGCTCTGCCTCAGCAGAGGTCTTAATGGGGGACCCACAGATTTTTCCATTCTCCTGGATGTCACCTTCTAAAGATGTTTACCAGTCAAACTTGTTGACGTGTGAACAAGACTATTCAATTCTTTATTGTTGTGAATTTCCTCAGTTGGCAAGACAGATCCACCTTCTCTTCCCACTGTACAAGCTAGTCAATAAAACTGAGGCGCACGGGCCAGGTCCCGGAGGACTGGAAAAGGGCCAATGTGGTCCCCATTTGAAGAAGGGGAGGAAGGAGGACCCGGGCAACTATAGGCCAGTCAGTCTCACCTCCATCTTTGGCAAAGTCTTTGAAAAAATTATCAAGACTCACATTTGCGAGAGCCCGGCAGGACAAATTATGCTGAGGGGAAACCAGCACGGGTTCGTGGCAGGCAGATCGTGCCTGACTAATCTAGTCTCTTTTTATGACCAGGTTACAAAATGCATGGAAGCAGGAGTAGGGGTTGACGTCATATACTTAGACTTCAGGAAGGCCTTCAATACGGTATCCCACACCGTACTGGTGAACAAGTTAAGAGGCTGTGACTTGGATAACTACACAGTCTGGTGCGTGGCGAATTGGCTAGAGGGTCACACCCAGAGAGTCATAGTGGATGGGTCAGTATTGACCTGGAAGGGTGGGGGCAGCGGGGTCCCGCAGGGCTCGGTCCTAGGACCGATACTCTTCAATGTTTCATCAGCGACTTGGACGAGGGAGTGAAGTGTACTCTGTCCAATTTTGCTGATGACACAAAACTGTGGGGA
>NW_005842858.1:114629-157449 GCF_000455745.1 Alligator sinensis | reverse complement strand
TTAGGAAGAACTTCTTCACAGTTCGAGTGGCCAAGGTCTGGAATGGGCTCCCAAGGGAGGTGGTGCTCTCCCCTACCCTGGGGGTCTTCAAGAGGAGGTTAGATAGGCATCTAGCTGGGGTCACCTAGACCCAGAACTCTTTCCTGCCTATGCAGGGGGTCAGACTTGATGATCTATTGAGGTCCCTTCCAACCCTAGAATCTATGAATCTATAAGATGCCAGGCATCAATAGGCTGACTGCGGAGTTCGACCGGGCCTTTTGAGATGTCCTCGGCCCAGGCTTCACTGAGGTCTGGGCTGAATCTGAGGGAAGTGGGGAACTTCCTCCATCATGCCAGAGGGCCATGCTGACCCTCCTGCCAATGAAGGGGTATCACCACAACCTGAGGATCTGATGTCCTGTGTCCCTCCTCTGCGTGGACTACAAGGTGGCAGTGAAGGCCATCTCTCTGTGCCTGCGGTCCATGATGACAGACATGATCCATCCCAACTGGATGTACACAGTGCCTGGACAGTCCATCTTCAATGACCTGTACCTGGTTTGGAACCTCCTGGAACTAGCAGGGGGGCCTGTCTTTTGCCCTCCTGTCCCTGGACTAGGAGAAGGCATTTGACACAGTGGATCATGGGTACCTCACAGGCATGCTGTAGGCCTTTGGCTTCGGGACCCAAATCATGCTGGCTCTCCAGGTGCTGTATGCCTCTGCAGAGTGTTTGGTCAAGCTCAACTGGACCCTGACAGAGTCCATCCCATTCAGGAGAGGGATGCTTCAAGGCTGCCCACTGTTGAGCCAGCTGTACATGTTGGCCCTGGATCCCTTCTTTGTCCTCCTGCAGGGGCAAGTGGCAGGGTTTATGCTCTGGGAGGAGGAGGTGTGGCTGGTCCTGTCAGCATAAGCTGATGACATACTCCTCACAGTCCAGGACTCAGGTGACCTGGTGCAGGTGGAGGCCTGCCAGGCATTGTACTTGGCAGCCTTCTCTGCTCAGGTCAACTGTGTCAAGAGCTTTGGCCTGACAGTGGATAGCAGGTGGGCTCATTCCCACCCACGCTGTGCAGGATCTGTTGGAGCATGAGCTCACTGCTCTACTTGGTTGTCTACCAGTCCCCCACAGATACCTCACTGCTGGAGAACTGGTGCCCTGGTTGCAACAGAGGTTGATTCTGGCTGGTGTCACCCATGTTGGAAAACTCCTGGACTATGATAGGCAGGAAAGGGTGTATCCTGTTGTGCTGGCCTGGCACATGGGTCTGCCCAAGACACGTGTGACCTGCCTTATCTTCCTATACCCTTGCCTTTATTGACCAGGTCCTGCACAATGGCAGTCCCCACCTTCATATCCTCCAGCCCACTGGAGTTTGTAGTGGGGCCAGCACCTTGCCTGGCCTCATGGCACTCCCTGCTCCACTACCTGAGCCAGCTGGAAGACACCAAACTGGTCCACTTTTCAACTGTCCATCACCACCACCTCTACACGCTTCTGTGCCACATGATCCATCATGCCTTCCTTGTGTCCTGCCCAGACACTAAGTGTCAGGACCTGCTCAGTGAGGGCATGGCTGGGGCACCCCAGTGCCTCATCCCATAAGCCACTAAGGACCTCAGCTGGTGGCTCCTCTATGGAGACATCACCATGGGCATGTATGTGGTGAGATTTACAGACACCCTGGTCTCCTGTCCCTTCTGTGGGCAGAGGGAGACCCTGGTTTACAGGATGCTCGAGGTCACCAGGCTGCAGCCCCTCCGCCTCCTCCTGAGGTTATGGATGAACTTCTGTCCTCACCTTTTTTATTTCTGGATACCCCATCCATGGCTCCACCAAGTCCCGGGACCTCCTGGTCAACCTCCTCCTGGACCTGGTCAAGTGGGTCCCATACTTGACCAGGAAGGAGGCTCTGGCCAGGATGATGCCTGGGGACAGTGGAGCTGTGTTCCTTTCACTTTTCCATGCATGCTTCCAGGCAGAGCACCAGTGGGAAGCATCCGGGAGAGGGGCTCTGCAGAATGTCCCCCTCAGAAGCACTTATTTTCATGTTTTGACCCTTTGAGCCTCACAACACTTCCACCCTGTTTTTGCCTTTGTTGTCCCAAGAAATGTAGTTGTAACTTTCACCCTTTGGCCCCACATAGTAGGGGCTATTAGTTACCTGGGTGGCCCTCTAGGCCTGCATTAACTTGAAAGATACAAATAGATAGGAGCTTCTGAGATGCAACCACTTGACATATGGGGACATTAGCCCCCTGTGCCAGCTGGACTGCTGCAGCAGCCCTGAGCTAGTGTTGACCCTTCACCCTCTACCCACTACAGCAGTCTGGCAGTGGGGGCTGCTGGCTGGCTGTGACCTGCTGCCTCCTGTGACAGCATCCACTCCTTGGACCTGCAGCTCCATTTCTGCACACCTGCCAGACCTGGACGGGGACTGCACGATCACCTGGACTGTAGCATGGGCACTGCAACAGAGCCATCTGCACCTCTGGGGCAGCTGCCATTGGACTGTGGCTGCACAGTTGGCCTTTGTGTGTTGCTGCTACCATGTATGCCTCCGCCATGCCATCTGGGCATCTATCACCTTGAAGATGTACTCATTGTGGTGGCCCACTTTGAACTGTCAAAGCATGTCCTCCTGCCCATTTGGGGCCAGGAGGTTGGCCACCTTGCTTGCTCTCCAGCTTGGTCCCCAGTGCCAGCCCTGGGCAGGCTCCTCTGCATAGGACCTGCCACTTGCCTCATTAGCAGGAATCCTGGTGTTCCCTGTTTAAAAATGTCAAATTCTGTGATAAAAGAATCCTAAATGCGCTCTTTGAAATACCCAAAATGTGTCCTTCCATGATTTAAAATGAAATGCCAGTGTGTGTGTGTGTGTGTGTGTAGAGAGAGAGAGAGAGATTGATCATTTGGGAAATGTTTTATTGATATATTTACAATGACAATTTTAAAGCCATTTGGATGCCTACCAGTACCTATATCATCACAATAAAATACATTCTCAGTATCTATATGCTTTGGTGTTTACTTTTTTTTTCTAGCAAAGTAAAATCAGAACTCCCTTTGACCCCTTCACTAATGAGGATGTGGGGACAGCTGCCTCTGCAGCCACAGCTCCTGCCAACAGGTACCATCCTGTCTCGCATCTGGGCACATAGGGTGTGAGATGTGGGGGGGACATGGGGTTTACAGGAGAGGGGTAGGCAGGGGTGGAGAGGTGGGTGTGGGGTTCTTGGTTGTGTAAGGGGGTTGTGGTTGGAGGTGTGAGGGTGTGGTTATAGGGGCAATGTGGGGTGTGTGCATGGGAGTGTGGGGATGTGGAGTGTGTAGGCAGATATGGTGTGTGTGTGTGTGTGTGTGTGTGTGTGTGTGTGTGGATGTAGAGTGTATGGGGCATGATGTGGTGTGTGGGTGGATGTGTGGGGGTGGGGGGATTTGGAGTGTGTGGGTGGGTGTGTGGTGGAATGTGGGGTGTATGGGGAGTCATGGGAGGTGTGGGGGACATGGGATTTGTGGGTAGGTTTGTGGGTGTGAGGTTCATGGCGGGATTTCAGAGGGGACCACACCTGCCCCTGAGCCACACCCTGTGGCACTGGCAGCAGCAGCCAGCCTGGCCATGGCTGAAGTGCTGTTTCACCCAGGTGTCCCAGCCACCTGTGGAGGGTTCGGGATTGAGAGTATGGTCGGGGGTAGAAAGGTAAGAAAGGTTTATTGACTTAACCAAACAACAACTATGTGTTATAACAAGACAAACAATGACAGACAAGAATAATTTATGTCGGCAACTTATTGGCAGTCCCCTCTGATGCCTGATATACAACAAGTTTCTCTTTCCACAAAGCTCAGCAAAATCGGGCGCCCCGATCAGCTCTGTCCGAGAGGTACTAGGAAGGTCCTTGGTATTCAGTCCTTGGGCTCCTCAAGATCCACAGGCCCAATGATCCAGGTCAACAGCTAACTAATCCTTTTCACAGAGCTGTATCTTACTTCTGAATGATTTCCGGATGTTTTAGCTCATTTATAGCTTCTGAACGGTACTGATAACTTACAGCCACTCAGGTTCTTTTTACTTCAACTGTCCTTAGACTGACCAATAGCAGTACAAGCCTTGCATTCCTTTGATAAAGTTAATTTTAACTACACCACAGGGCCTTACTACTTCAAGGCTTTGCTAAATTTACTAGGCCTTATTTTCATAGACATCAGGGCTGGAAGGGACCTTGGAAGATCATCGAGTCCAGCCCCCCGCCCAAAGGGCAGGAAGTCAGCTGGGGTCATATGATCCCAGCAAGATAAGCATCCAGTTTGCTCTTGAAGGTGTTCAATGAAGGCGCTTGAACCACCTCCGGTGGCAGGCTGTTCCCGACCTTGGGGGCTCGGACAGTAAAGAAGTTTTATATTTTATACAAGTCCTTCCTACATCTTAAACTTTAATTAGGCTCTTAGCAACAACATATGGCTTAATATCAAAACAAATACAGAAAAAGCATGTGGTCTAATCTTTATAGAGCCTTCAGCAAGCACCTTTATCACACAGACATAATTTTCAGCTGTCACACCAGGAGGCATGTACACGCTGAACAGACCCAGCCTGGCCAGCCCCACTAGCATAAAGCTTTGGACAGGACTAGGACCCACCCATGGCTTCTGTCCAAAGCCACATGCTAGTGGGGCAGGCCAGGCTGGGCTGGGTTGGTTTAATTTGGTATGTACACCCCCCCAGGTGAGGCAGTGCTGCACCACCACAGGGCTGTGCCTACAGTTAGGCCATGGCCCCATGGCCCAGCTGGCTGTTGCTCCAAGAGCTGCAGGGAGCAGGTGGGGAGGGCAGGTGTGTGGCAGTCCCCGCTCAAGCACTCCCACACACACCACCACTCCCTACATGCTAAGGCAAAATGCTGGGGCAACAGGAGTAACATAGAGATGCTCTGACTGGATTCCAGAGTGTCTCTCTGGAGGACCCAGCATCCAGTTGCCTCAGGGCAGGTTTCTGGACTGTGCCCTGCACTGTTTTTTTCCATTTTTTTTTGTAGTACCTGGATTTCCAGGTATCAAATTTAGAGCCCATGCAGGGAACATTTTTCCATTCCCAGCGTGCCTCTTATGGCATCTCATACTGCTTTGAGACACCACAACAGGCACTTGCATACTTATATGGATTCACCCTTACAAAGTAACTGTTTCAGAGTGGCCCAAGTTCTTGTGGGCAACAACCTATTTTGTTACATGCTATTAAGTTTTATATCATCTGATGAAGTAGGTTGTTCTATGCAAAGATCATGCCCCTCTGAACCAGTCTCTAAGGTACAACCCTGCCTTACCTTCTTCTTACAAATCATACCAATTTTGCTTTATCATTATTTTTTATCTACTAATATTTTACACTGCAATAACACCCACTGACCTTATCAGGATCAGGGAAACTTTGTGTTAGGGTCTGTGCAAAGACACAGGTGTTGACTCAAACAAGTACAGATTAATGGATAGGATTAAATCAGTATTTGTACTGTTAATTAAACGTCCCTATATTTTTCATAGAATACAATGGTTTCTTTGTTGAGATATTAAATTTCTGTGACAACCAGGCATGTGAAACTCAAGCCAGAATGTCTGTGTATATATTATGTGGTAAAACTGTCACAGAAATCTCTGGGGGGGAGGGGGGTTGTAAAAATAGTTCTCTCCTCCTCCACCCCTAAACCACTGTTACAGCCACTACAACCATGAGGAAATTATGTTTCAAAGGACCATCAATTACTGAAAATCATGGGAACAGGTTAGATTTGCCAGATGAGTTACAAAGCTAAGTATTTTGGTGGGAGCCACTGGCAATGAGACAAGAAGTACTTCAAATGAGTTCTGATGGTTCCTAAAACATCATTTCCTCTGGGTAGTGAAGTACTGAGACTTTCATAGAGATCTACTGAATTCAGGTCATCTAACTGAAGTGACACTCAGATGAGCAAGGAGTGCTGTGGTTGTTTCTTCCAAAGGGAAAAGGAGTTTGAGGCCAGGAAAGACCTAAGGGAAAGATCTCTTCAGAAATGCTATATTATTACATAGGAAGTAGCTCTGGGAAGAACGGGGAGTAAGTCTGAAGTTATGAAACCTATAAGCCCACTTATTTAGATTTCTCAGGAGTGGGAGTTCTGTTCCAGAAGGTAGAAGAGGATTTTTCCAATGAACTATCCAGACAGAGATCCAAGAACTGTGATATTGGGGGAGGCAGAAGAAACTTAATGTAGCCCAGGATGCTTGTAAAATGAGCTTAGAAAGAGGCTGGATACTTTGTGCAGCAGCATACACCCTCCAGGAAATAGCTGTACCTGGTCCAGGCCTAGAATAAACAATTAGTGCCTCTCTTTTAGACTTCGATTACCCTGGATTTTCCTAAAGATGAAACATAAATTGAAGTGTGGTATGCCCTGCAACATGCCTACAGCAAAGATATGACCCATATTCTGCTTGTGTCTAAACCTCATAAATTGCCTTTGTCTAATCAGTTATAATGGCTATAGATGTAGATTGGATATAATTAAGAACAGAATTTGGACAACCTTAGTCACTTCCATTTTCAAAAGAAATGCTGTGTGTTTATGGCTGAAACTTACTGTCTACCTATGGCGACTTTTTATCACCTTTAATTTGCCCTGAGCCCGAGGAAGGCTTACAGAAAAAGATTTTTTTTTTTTGCAATTTCTTAGTTGGTCTAGCAAAAGGTATCATCTCTGAACCAAGAGTTCTAGAGTTTTGCATTTCTCTATGACTGAAGCTGACACACACACATTTTTATTGTTATATATATTGCCTTTTATCAGGGAATCTTGTAATCTAGCTTCTGCTAGTAGGCTTCAGGCAAATACCTTGACAAGACATGCTGCTCAGACTCTGTTATTCTTACCCTGAGTATTATCTTACTTTACAAAAAGAAAAGGAACCTATTTAACATAAGTAAAAGGTAACTCAGTGTCCCTTGTGCTGGAAGAGAGATGGGGAATGCAAAGCAGGTTACTTATAAGGATGAACATATACACGTACACAGCAGAAATGGCTAGAATAATTGATCAAATTTGATTTTGTCAATGCTGGACATTTTGCAGAAACTTTTTGGTTTTGACTTACTGTATAGTCTGGAAGTTAGGCCATTAGTGTGGAATGTAGGAAAGCCAGATCTGAGTTATTCTTGTATCTCAATCAGGGCAATCAGGGATGAAAAACTTCACTTTGAATCAGCCAGATCTCAAGCCAGTGTCAAGGGTAAAGATATTACAAACACTTATGAATCAAAAATTTTTTTAAAGAAAATGAACATGTTGTGAATTTTATTTTTGCCAGATTGTCCCAGTGGCTTTGTCTATATTCTGATGTGCAACCAAAACAAACTTAAAATATTGCCACAAAGTAGAGTTTTCACCCTCTTTTCAGCTTCAGTTTTTCTAGATCTCAGGCTACGTTCTTCACAAACTAAGGAATACTATTTCATGCTACATACACGACACAAGTTGCAAAACATGACTTGTGCAGAAACGCACTGCTGTTCCATTACAGGACAACAAATGTAGCTCTTTAGGAAGAAAAGTTGCAATTCCATGAACTCTCTGGGTTGTCCCTTTAAAGACTGTGGAGGTGTGTGGGAGTAGGTGGTAGTGGGCACATCTACATGAGACGCTTATTGCAGAGCTAACTAATTAGCTCCTAAGTAAATATCTCAGCATCTACACATGCACTTCTATTAAGGCACAGGAAATTAATAAACTTCTCAGCAGGAGTTCTATGTGCTATTACATGTGCTTTACATTTATAAGTACTACCCTCCTGCAGAGTTTTTTGATGTACAGCAGCACGTGTGTAGATGCTGTCCCAGCTGGCTGGGGCAGGAAGGAGCTTCAGTATGGGGGCTGCCTGCTGGCTAGAGCCTTAAAAGTGCTGTCTAAGTTTGGGTAACCACTTCAGGTTGCCCTATGAGCTGTACAGCTCTTTGGAAGCTCCATAGTGTTGTGACACTGCCTGTTACACATTCCTCTTGTCCCATGCTACAGCAGAAACAGGTCCCCATTTACAAGGTAGGGTATGTCTGTATGATTTAGGACAGCATCTCACTGAGGCACACCATGCTATCCCTGAGCATAATAGCTCCCAAATGAAAGCAGTAGAGCTTTGTTAGTACAGCTTTGTGTGTGAGTCATTAAACTCTACTGAGAAATCCTGTATTGCTTGTGGCTTTGGAAATACCATGCCCAGACCTAGCACTATGTGACTTAATGTGGTTTTGCCTCATGCCATATGGATATACCGAAATGCGCAGTCCCTGTTCCCAGAGACTTGTCATCTGTTTGGACCCACAGGTCTTATGCCACTCCAGATCATGGATATGTCACAAAAGGGAATGTCTTTAAAAATATCCCTTTCTAAAACATAACAAATGGACATAATATGTATACCATATGTGTATATCTTTCATGTTATAATTTTTTTCTTTGTTTTCCTTTCTTCCACTCTGTCCAAAACTATACTGTCAACATATAGACAAAACCTTTATTACTTAGTCACAGGAATAATGGAAGTAGGGTAATACTAAATACTAATAATACTGCATGGCTTTTTATGTATTTCACTTTCAAAACACAAAATGTGATCTGTTGAATTCCCTAGTTTTTGTGTTTGGTTTGTGAGACTGAAAGGGGGATAGTTTGAATAGGTTTAGATAGCTACCTAAACATTTTCACAGATTCAGCTTTGAGTTGCAAAATTGTAAATATGAAGTAACTTCATTAAAATCAACACAGCTCCTTGATTTACTGACAACAAAATCTGATTCAGAGGAATAATATATAATTTAACCATTCAATACTGAAAAAATACCTCGAGTGTCTGAAGGGATTCATTGGTCCCGTTTAACAAAGGACATGTGTTCAAAATGCAAAAAAAAAAAAAAGGATTTCTATTGGCAGTTTGTAAGAAAGAGACCCATTTAAAAAAAGTTTAAGCACAGGTATTCTCATCCCTTTAGCCCCATCAACTTAAAGTTGAGTTTCAGGTACTCAATTATAGGTATCTATTTCTCTGATACCATTTTGAAGTTGCTGTACTTTAACAAGACTCATAAAATATATTACAATTTATTCAACACCATGAATTCAGGACAAAGATTCTCTTAGATGCTAGAAAGATCAAAAGTAATCCTCCACAGAAGAAACATTCCAAAACCCCTTTCAAATTCTCCATGGGAGAAATTTTGACAACATCCTGTTTTAATGAACTTTACAGTAGTTCAGCATCCTAAAAGGGTATGAGTATATCTTATTGGCTTATGGATTGTTTTGTCAAGTGAAACTATATTTTAAAGAGTTTCTGGAGGTATTGCATGTATGGCATATCCTTTAATAGCAATTCCAGGGGGTGGGGGGGTTGCTTTTTAATTTTAACTTGATGTTTTAGAAATATCTTCCTATTCTGTTAAGTTATTCCACATTAAAAACTTCCTGATAAATGACACACATTACTATTTTAATGACTGTTTTAACCTAGTTCAAAACAGAAGGAATGGAAACAATGCCCAACTACAAAACTATCAAGGCCAATATACAATGTTATCTAACTACCAGAAAAAAGGATAAGCTGGATGTGGAGTCACTGGACTCAGGAAACCTAGATCAATTCCTAATTTTGCCATGGATTTTCTTTACGAACCTGAGCAAGCCACTGCACTTCACTGAGTGTCTCTTCCTGATCTGTGAGTGCATCTACGCATGCATTTCCTCTAGCCTAGATTTAGTGTTCAGTAAATCTACACATGGTCATACAGCACCATTGTTACTGCACTGTCATTTAGTACTTCCTTTTGAAAGTACTAAATGATGGCAAAGTAACTAAATGATGGCAAAGTAACAGCCCATAGTGCACCATGCCAACCACACATGGTTATTTTTAGTTTTTATGTTGCTGTAGCAGCATGGTATAATGATGGAATTCATTACTACAGTGACATAGCTGCGATGTCATGGTTTTTGCCTATTGTGTGTAGACGTGACCAGTAAGGGTTTTTGGGTAGGTGTCTACACATTCAGAGATTTGCTCCCAGTTCCCTTCAGCTCTGCACTGCAATGGGCCCCTACCACCAATGGGGGAAGCTACAGGCTCCCTGTGGGTGCTAGCCCAGGAGTTTGTAAGGAGCACTGGGGCACTGCCTGGTGGTGGGGCAGGGACAATGTCCCCCTACCCCAGCAGTAGGGAGCTCCTGGCCCTGGCTCCCTAATTAGGGTCATGGGGTTTGGAAAGAGCTGTAGGGGAGGGCAGATCCCAGTCCCTTCCCCAATCCACCAATGGGGCAGCTAACAGCTTGTTCACTGCTAGCTGTCCCACAGGCAAATTGGGGCAGAGGGCTGGGACCTACCCAACCCCTGCAGCTCTTTCAAAGCCCTGTGCCTTAGTCGCCCAATCGGGGCACAGGGCTGGGATGTGCCCCTGACTGGGACAGTTCCTGGACAGCCTTGGGCTGCATGAGGAAGTCTGCATGTGCACCCTCGAGCTGGCTGGGGACTGCCCAAAATAGGACAGTCAGTCCCCAGTCACCTCCAGGCTGCATGTGCTTCCCTGCACAGCCTGGGGCTGGCTGGGAACTGTCCCCATGCAAGGAGCATCCAGCCCCTGCTCCATGATCACAACTGCGATCACAGTGTCACTGAAGTGTTTGTTCCCAGCTCCCATTCCACAATTGTAGAGTGGGGGCTAAGAACAAGCTCCCACTCTATGATTGCAGCCAGGGAGTTGGGCCTGGAAGTTCCCTGCTGCTGGGGAAGGTGGATGCTGTCCCCGGCTGGGAATGCATGGTGAGGGCTGCAACTGCTCATGGAGTTGGGTGGAGAAAAAGCTCCCCAGCCCCCACCAGCAGGGAGGTCCCAGTGCTGGCTCTGACCGTGGGGCCACTGCTAGGGGAGCCCAAGATTCACAACCATGGGGCTGCTGCTGGGGGAGCAAGGCGGGAGCTAGGAAATAAGAGTCTCCCAGCCTGAGCCCACAACTACAGAGCTCAGGCTGGGACATAAAAATCTCCCAGCAGCAGCCCTGTGCTCACAGAGCCATTGCTAGCCTATAAGGATCTCCCATCCCCCACTCACCAATTGTGATCTCAGAGTGGGGTGCTTGGAGCTCCCTGCTTCTGGGCAGGGGAACATAGTCCCTACCTAAGCTCCTGTGGTGGAGCCTGGCCTGGCAGCAGGCAGCTCCCATGGACAGGTTTTCCCATACCAATTTAACCATTACTAATGGCAAGATTTTGCCATACTGATGCCATTACTAATGCCAAGTAAATTTGCTACTTGCATTTGCAGTCAGCAAGTTTACTTGGTATTAGGGAGGTTTACTGAGAAGTAAGCATGTGCACATGCAGACACACATGCTTACTTCACAGTAAACTATGCTAATGCTACATTAAGGATCTCATGTAGACACATCTTGTAGAAAGGGAATATCTTGATTAATGTAGGCTTTCATTTCTTCCAATGTGGGAAGAACTTACTATGACCACCTATAGATGTGTTTTAAATGGTGTGATTGTAAATTGGGTGTTGATTGTAGATGTTTGCCAGTGCTGAGAGCCTAATCTCAGTAAGTCAGAGTTGGGGGAGAGGGCAGGTAGGATGGGAAGGGGTTTAATGCATCTGTGGGGGCGGGGGTTGGTAGGTTTCAGGGGGGTTGTACGGATTCAGGGGGGAGAGGGGGGCGGTAGTCAGTCCACAGGAAGGGAGTGGCAGGATCGGAGGTTAGTGGGTCCATAGTGGGGGTTGGAGGGATCAGAGGGGCAAGCAAGTCCATGGGGGAGAGTGATGGATTCAGGGGAGATTTGGTGTGAATGGAGGAGTTAGCAGCTAGCAGAGTTGTCTAGGTCACTCTGAATTCTAGACCTACCCTCCAACGTATCTACTACTCCCCCCCAGCTTGGTGTCATCTACAATCTTGTTGAGCATTGGCAATGTGTAGGGGATGCATGCAGGTGCATGTGCACCCCCTGAGATTGGCCGTGCCCCCCATGAGAGAAGCGCTGCTGGCACTTCCACTAGTGGTGGTAACTGGCTGCTGGAGGACACCCTCCTCTCCCAGTTGGCGATTGGCCACTAGTGCCCCCCCAATATTAGAAGGTACTAGTCACCCATGTTGCTGAGGGTGCACTCTATTCCATCTTCCAGGTCGTTGATGAAGATATTGAAAAAAAACAACCCAGAACCAACCCCTGGGGCACTCCACTTGATACCGGCTGCCAACTAGACATCCAGCCTGATTTTCCATCCAGTTTTTTATCCACCTTACAGTCCATTCATCCAGCCTGTACTTCCTTAGCTTGCCTGTGAGAATGTTGTTGGAGACTGTAACCAAAACCATGCTAAAATCAAGGTACACCACGTCCACTGGTCCCCCTGCATCCACAGAGCAAGTCATCTCATCATAGAAGGCAATCATGTTGGTCAGGCATGACTTGCCCTTGATGAATCCATGCTGACTGTTCCTAATTGCCTTCTCCTCCAAGTGCTTAAAATGGATTCCTTGAGGATCTGCTCCATGATTTTTCCAGGGACTGAGGTGCCTGGATCCTCCTTTTTTCCTTTCTTAAATATGGGTGCTATGTTTGCCCTTTTCCAGTCATCTGAGACTTCTCTTGTTTGCCATAAGTTTTCAAAGATGATGGCCAGCGGCTCTACAATCACATATGCCAACTCCCTCAAGATCCTCAGGTGCATCGCATTTGGCCCCATAGACTTGTATATGCCCTGCTCTTTTGAATAGTCCCTAACCTGTTTTTTCACCGGTGTTAGCTGCTCACCTCCTCCCCAAACTGTGCTGCCAGGTGCAGTAGTCTGGGAGTTGACCTTGCCTGTGAAGACTGAGGTAAAGAAGGCCTTGAATACTTCAGCCTTTTCTGCATCCTCTATCACTAGGTTGCCTCCCTGATTCAGTAAGGGACCCACACTTTCCCTAATCCTACTCTTGTCATTGACATACTTGTAGAAATCCTTCTCGTTGCCCTTCACATCCTTTGCTAGCTGCAACTCCAACTGTGCTTTGACCTTCCTGACTTCATCCCTGCATGCCTGAGCAATACTTTTATACTCCTCCCCCATTGTTTGCCCCAGTTTCCACTTCTTATAAACTTCCTTTTTGTGATTTAATTTACTGAAGAGTTCCCTGCTAAGCCAAGCTAGTCTTCTGCCATACTGCCATACTTGCTAGTCTACCTGCACGTAAGAATAGTTTGTTCCTGCAATCTCAGTAAAGCTTCTTTATAGTCCATCCATCTCTCCTGGACTCATCTCTCCCTCAGACTGGATTCCCAAGGGATCCTACTCATGAGTTCCATGAGTGAGTTGAAGTCTGATTTTCTGAAGTCCAGGGTCCTTACTCGACTGCTCTCCATCCTTCCTTTCTTCAGGATCCTGAACTCAATTATCTCATGGTTGCTGCTGCCCAAGTTGCCATCTACTAGTACATTCTCCACCAATTCTTCCCTGTTTGTGAGCAGCTGGTCAAGAAGAGCAGGCCCCTACTTGGCTGCTTCAGCACTTGCACCAGGAAGTAGACCCCACACTGTCCAAAAATCTGTATACACATTCCCTTTACCTGGTCTACAATCACGTGGCTTAATTTAAGCCATGTGGTCATAGATCAGGTCCCACATGTACGCACACTCACTGGTGCTTTGAGTCATGCCAGGAATGTAATCTAAGTAAGTTGGGGTGTGTGTGGGGAAGCTAGTGTGTCTGTCAGGGGAGTTGGTGGCCACAGAGGAGGCTAGCTGGTCTACAGAAGGGGTTGGTGGGTCCACAGGGAGGGGAGTCCATCCTGAGCTGCACTGATACACATGTTTGAGTTAGACTGGGCACAGGTTAGCATGATGTATGTAGTCCATCTTCTCGGTGAACTTAGGTCAGATTGGGACAGCCGTTTTTTGCTCAATCTAACCTTCTTGAACTTCTGTACAGATCAGCATTTAGGTTGATGTAACCCTAGTTAGCTCAATCTAAGTGTAAGGTCTACAAGTGGGTGAACTAATCTACATCAGGCATCCATTTTTACCCAATCTAACCTCCACCAACATGTGCACAGTTCACCACTTAGATTGACCTAACACTAGTTCGGCTGATCTCAGTGTAAGATACCCTCTAAACTTTTCAAAGATACGCCACTACACTACAGCTCAGGTTTAACTTTGATTCATTTTACCCAGGTTTTTCCATGGGTATTGAATGGATGCTTTGGAGAAATAAAACACCTTATTTCCATTCCTCCAGAATCCCAGGATACAAAGGTCCAATCATGTTACCTCTTCCCACCCTTCAAGTCTCTACTGGTCTCTCACCCCTCCACCACCCTTGGATGATGAGAACAGCTCTCTGTATTACTTGCAGAGGCAGCCAACTCCTGCTACTTATGTTAGCCAGTGATTTCATTGCACCTCAGTTCCCTTGGCCCCATAACCCCGCTGTTTCTCAACTCTGTCCTGGTATGCGCTCAATGGCATGCAGTAAGCATGTCATTTCTCAGCACTGTGCCCTAGATATTCCTCCCCTTCCCCAATACTCTGGGATAAGACAGCTCCCCCATCATAGCCAGCATGACCCCTGCTGCCCCTAACTTGGCTCCCCTCCACCGTCCAACTCAGTTCCAATTCACTGAAACACATGCAAGATTTTAAGCCTTTCTTTTTTTCGTAATCTTCATTTCACTCCTTTCTTTTTACTCTCCCCACCTCCACTTCAAACAGTTTTTAAAGATTTCTCTCCTCCCACCCTCTGCTTTGACTGGTCTCCTGCTGGCTGTGGAGGGAGGGAAGCCACAGATTTCATGCTGGTTTCTCCTCCTCCAAGGTACATGACACCTTCTCCCCTCTTCACCAACTACATGGGAGGGATTAAGTCCTGGCTCTTGTCCATGCCCCTGCTCACTAGCCTTACAGTGGCAAGTAACAGTCATGTAAGTCTGAAATGACATAAAGCCTTTATCTGAGACTGCTCTAAAAACACCATGACTTTACGACATCACAACATACCACAGACTTCTGACATTATACAAGTAACCTGTACCAAAACCCTAACAGCTGTACATGCCCTATTCAACACATTAAGGCATTAGTGCCACTAGACACTACTGTAGTACAGAGGAAAGTTGCCTTTGACAGCTGAAGTTAAATATGTAACTGCCACATATACCTTTTTACATCTTCTCTATAAATAATAACACAAATCATCATATAGCCTTACTACCCTTCTTTGACAGGTGCACTTTTGTAATTCTGTATTAGAATCGAACACTATTAATTAGAAATAGTCCCTTACTAACAGATGCCAAAATAGATGTTCCTAATGGCAATCATGTTGCTTTCCAATTTCTATTGTAACTGCTCAAGAGGTGAAAGCCCTACATGTCATCTAAAAAAATGTAGGCCTACAACAACAGGGTTACTGAAGTTTATGGCTAAGGTATATAAGTGGATTAGGAAAATGTAAGCACCACTGCTTGTACCATATGTCCTCAGTTTCAGGAATAGAGTCTATAAAGGACCTCTCACAGGGCATGTCTACTTGTGCACATTTACTGCATAGTAACACTAAATTACTGTGCAGTAACTGAAAATTACTGCACAGTACAAGTATGCATCTACACATGCACTCCCATACTGCACAGTAAACATAGCAATTTACGCTGACTTGGGCATGATGCAGGTAGCAAATTTATGCCCAATTAGTTACTGCGCAATAAAGCACGTGTAGCTGCATTACTGCTCAGTAATGTGGGAGCTTCCTGGCTGAGTCTGCTCAGCCACTAGGGGGCTGCCCAGAGCCCAGCCCCAGGGCTCCTGCCTGCCTCCCGCTGCCCCCCGACCTACGGCTGGGATGGGTTGCTCTCTGGCAGCTCCTAGCTGCAGAGTATAAAAGCATCCAGGCATGTGCCTTGGAGCACACATCACAGGGAGCCTGAAGAAGCTGCTCACTGTCTGGGAGCCCAGCAGTCCCCATGTGCCCCCTGTACAGTAGGTCTGTGCAAGACTTCAGACCATGCTTTGGGTCTGGAGAAGCTTTGGACACTTCAGCATCCAAAGCAGCATATCCAGATTGAAGTTCTGGCTTCGTTAGGCTTTCCAAAGCAGTTCAGAGCTTCCGAACTGCTTCTGAAAGTCTTCGGAGCCACCTCAGAGCTCCAGCCATAGGGTATAATGGGGAATCAATGACATATCTATAACGTTGTTGTCTTTTGTCTGATGTGGATGAACGTTGCAGAAATGGTAGCCTCTGTTCAGAGCATGAAGCTTGCCAAGTTTCCAGAAGATTGGTGCAGGGTTTTGGGGGGACTGCAACCCAAATTCTTGAAAGCAAAACTCATGTCATGTGTATGTATGACACCATAGGGGGGTGAAAGGATGGTATCCCCTGCTGAGGCCACAAAGCCTGACAGGTTTCAAGGAGATAGGTGCAGGGGTTTGAGGGGAACTGCACCTCAAGCTGTGGACAAGCAAAACTTATGACATGGGTGACACTGTATGTGTTAAGGCACAGCAGGGTGAAAGCTGCAGGGGTCATAGCCCCTGCTGAGGCCATGAAGCCTGTCAGCTGTCAAGGAGATAGGTGCAGTGGAGTTCTGGGTTCTTGCCCAACGCTGAGATCCCCCCAGGGCTGCTGGCCCTCCTGGCTGCACCAGCTGGGACAGCACCTGCTCCCCACTGCTGCTCACGCCCCACCTCTCTCTCTTTTCAGAACCATGGTAAAGTACCTTAGCCACATGGCTGCAACTCCCTGGCCATGCCCATATCAGGGGTGCTGCTCCCAGCCCTCCAGGGCCAGCATCACAGGGCCAGCTGTGTGGGGGACCAGTCAATCAGCATCCAGCCCCAGTCCCATCCATGTGCGGCCATCTATCTGGAGCGCCAGGGGCCCAAACTGGACCACATAAATGATGCATGCCTTTGTGAATCTGTAGGGGGCAGAGGACACACTGAAGCAGTTTGCCCAGAGTGAGAGCATGAACACCCACATTATGAGGCCCTGGCAGCTGGTATGTATGTATGGGGTCACTCCCAGTCAGCACAGCAGTTCCACATTAAGGTCAAGGACATACTGACCCAGTGGGTAGCTGTGACCAGCCACAATCATCAGTCCAGTGGACCCCCCAGGACCATGCCCTTCATGGGGGAGTGGACTAGTATTCTGGCACCCTGGGAATCCGTGCTCACTCCCCACCCTGACACCTCTGGTGGCATGTCACTAGAGGAGGGGACTTCAGGCCCTCAACACCCTACCCTGCACTACTTCCCAGCTGCTGCATCCGTTGGCAGCCCAGTTAGCCTTGGCCAATGGCTGCCTCAGCTTCAGCCTTGCCCCACAGCTGCCCATGAGAAGCAGCCAGCCACAACCCTGCTGGCTGCCAGCAGGACCAGCTCCTCCCTTGGGATGTACCCCTGGCCAGCCGTGAGCCCCAAGCCCACCTGAGGCAATGGACACTGGGCTGAGATGAATGCCACCTGGCATGGGGAGCCCCATTCTGAGCCACTAGCCTCTCCAGCCCCAGACCCATGGTGACCCCAGACACTGGGGGGTGGGCCCTCAAAGCTCAAGTATCCACTCTAATCCCTGCCCCTGTCCCCAACCCCAGCCTCAGCTCTGGCCTCGCCTCCTTGCCTGGCCCGCCCACACTCCCCTGGCCCCAGGTTCCCCCCACAGCACACAGACAGGTGGGGCACAGGATAGATATTTATTGAGCAGCCCATGTTCCTGTGGCTGGGCAGGCATGGGCCTCTCATGTACTAAGAAAGGCATCAATCCCCACAGTGACGTATTCAGCAGCTGCGGGTAGGAACATGTAGTGCTGTGTTAGATAGCCCTCCAGGCAGTGGTGGAGGTTGTGAGACAGGACAGGATTGTCCCCTGCACCATTGTAGATCAGGGTCCCAATCCAGGAACGCAGGTGTTCCCAGGGCACCAGCAGGATCAGCATCAGTAGGGCATAGTGGCCAGGTAGTCCTCCACCCACACAAACAGCCCATCATGCACTACCCATGGCACATGCAGCAGGAGCATGCTCAGGGTTAAGTGGTGGCATGGTGGGGGAGGCCATCCCCAGGGCACCTCCCTGAAAAGCCTCCCAGTAGGGGGGAAGGGGAATGGCCAGCCCTTCACCCAAGTAGTCCAAAAGCCCCACGCATCACAAGCCCATGCATCATGGGATGGGTGGCAGCACAGCAAAGTGGTGGGCATTCAGAGGCAGGGGGGAGGGGGTCAGCAGGGGCTGGAGCCACAGCAGCAGGTGATACCAGCAGCCTGGCCTGGACTGCTGTGGGAAGGGGGCAGGGGAGACAGGCAGCCTCAGCCAGACCTGGGGGAGCAAGTGGGGTTGGGGGGCTCAGGTAGCACCAACCCACTGGCCATTTTACCATGGTCCCTGGGCACCTGCATGTGAATGACCTCCAATCTTAGGCCAGGCAGCACAGGCCCCCTGGAACAGAGCAGCTTTTCTCTCAAATGTTGTAAACTTTCACAAAAGCCATGAGAGTTTAGAGCCATGGCTCTAAAGGGCCAACATCTGGAAGTGGGGGAGAGGTCACAGGGGCCCACAGGACCACTGCTGCAGGCTCATTTCCACCTACTGCTGGAGCTGCCCAGAGGTGCTGGCTACACCAGTGGTACAGCCCTGATGGGATCTGCCTGCTCTAGTAGCTGGTGGCCGCAGTGGAGGGCTGGGTGGTGGACAGCAGATGTGGCAGATGGAGGACCTCACCCATGAGGCTGCCCAGGAGGAGGTGCAGCTGGAGGCATGCCAGACCCACTGGGCTGAGGTGGTGGCCCTGGAGCAGTTGCTGGAGCAGCAGCTGGCCACCCAGGGCTGCCCAGCAGAGGCTTTGGCCACACCTCCCTTCATCTGGCCCCACCATCCCAGCCCCACAGGGCCTCTCTGTGCCACCCATCAGCCCACAGCAGGCACCTGACAGCACCCTGGAGCAGGTGCTGCAGCACCTGCCAGCCACACACATCCCCAGCTTTTTCCACTCCCCCTGGACTCATGGGGGAACTCTTTGTGGCTGGAGTGTTGTCCACTTGCTGCTGGGATCTCTACCCTGGGCAGCCCCACCTCTTAGCCCTGCACAGATGGACTCGGGAATGGGGTCAGACACATGAAGTGTCCTTTAAGTTTGGGAACAGGGTTTGTATTGTTGGTGTGTGGGTGTGGGTATGGAGGGGCACTGTGTTGGGGGGAGGGCTGTGTTTGTTGATGGAGGAGGGAGGAGGGATGTGGGGGGTTGTCATATTAATATAATATGTATGGTTTCTCCTAGGTGTGTGTCCTAGAGTGGTGCTGGGGGTAGATAGGGGGTCAGGGGTGTATGGGCAGAAGGGCAGGTAGGCTGGAGTGGGGAGTGCAGGATGGGGTTGGCCAGAGCCTCTCGCAGCCAGTGTCCTGGGCCCAGCCAGCAGGTGTATGACTGGCAGCCATGTGACTGGAGGATGGCACTCCCTTCAATGGCCACAGGGGCACATGGCAGGTTGCTGTGACTTGGGACTAAATCTAGTCCCAGGTCAACTGCACATGTAGATGCTGGCCCTATTCATGCTTACTGTGCAGCAACTTTAGTGTGCAGTAAATGCATATGTAGACATGCCCACAGTGAACATAAAAAACATATAATTTAGATCTGCACCCATCAGTTTGTCCTCACATTGAATGACACATATTCTTGTGAAAATATCCCATGAGTACAGCTACTCAGCCAGAATTACTACCCACACACTTGTTAAATTAAGCAATTTGAAAAGTTACAACATGTAGCTGGAAATCCTGTTTGAACAAATTAACCAAACTAAGTGTGACTGCACAAAGTGACTTATAATCTTTGTTTTTCTGCTTTTGGTATCTTGTTTAATGTTGGGCTTTACATAAAGCTTCCCTTTAATACCATAACTGATGAATTACCATCCTGCTATCATATTCTATAGGCCAGTCAAATTTCCTCATTCTGATTCTTAGTAAATAATATTTTTTCTAACAATCTTTTTTTTCTCCCTATGCAGTGGTTTCAACTGTCTATGTAAAGACAAACAATTTTAAAAAAATCAATTTGAGTTGTTAAAATATTTTACTCCTCTAAAGAGTTGTTCTAGGCTGGTACTGGATGTAATTCATGGAAGTTATACATTTATTTCTTAAGTAAAATTTTTGTCCTTATAATCAAGATTCTTCATGCTGAAGCTGGGTCATAGGCCAATAAATTGTATCAATTATTATGTGCCCTCTTTCCTTTAGATTGCAAGTTTGTTTTTTTTTTCTAGTGCAAGTCCAACAAAGAAGTCCATATTCCAAAAAAACTCCATCACCTCTTCCAGAAATACCTTAATAGTACCATGACGTTAACAGAAATTCCAATGGGATATTCCAATTTCAGCTGGTCCCTATGAATCCAGCTGTTCAATTAGATTTTGAAATGCTGCAATTCATCTCTTAATCTATTGGTTTCTTGGCCTACCCTCCTTTCAAAGAAAAGGACTCACAGATATGATGATAACGATTATGCAATAATGTAAGAACCTATTAACCAGCAGGGACCAAATGAAGACAAAAGAGAGCAACTAAAAGATTATAACTAGTTGTACTGAAAGACTGAAAGCTGCTTAACATTGATACATTTGCTTTTTAACATCTCAGTTCTTGGGATTCACTTAGTGAAGATGGCTCAGTTTTCTTGGAATACCATTCCTTATTCCCTAATGAATTCAGACACCAACACTGATTTATATTTTCCTTTTATGTCTGATATTGTACACTTACGTACATTTACGGCATTTGAAACAAACATAAAACATGAAAAGAACATTTAGAAATGAATGACCTCCAGTGTCTATCTTTGTTGTCTGGAAATAAGTTAGCCTTTGGGGAAAAGACTATGGGGAAGGAGTTCAGAAGCAGAGCTTGTTGGCAAACAGTTTTATTATATCATGAAGCTTTTTGAGATTTCCAAGTGTTTTCCCTTCTGAATTGAAACAAAAGACAAAATCTTGGCAATTTTTATGAATCAAAATTTAAAAAAAACACCAAAAAAACAGAGTAGCTTAAAGGAAATATATAGTTTGAGAAAATTTGAAATGCTTCATTTAGCTTTCACCTTTTTAATATTCCTTAGTACAAATTAACACTGGAAATTAAAAAAAACCCTACATTTAAGCAAACTGAACAATTTCATTCTCCATGCATTAAAAACAGAAGTTTCAACCATGTTAAACTTTTTCATATTCTTTTTCCAAATGGATAGTTGTAAAAATTGAACCTTTCCTATGCATCATTTCAGTATTGACCAATCAACAATTTTTCCAACAAAGATTTAATCAAAAAATGTAGGATGTCTCAATTGGGAAGGTTCTTTCATTCCTTTCTATATAGCTGACATTTCTCCAAATGCAGCAAATGAGTGGTCCCTAAAACTAACTTGTTAGATGTTACTTTATGGTCTCTTTAATCCTATGGGACCCAAGAATTCACATTGGGCACATCTACATGTGCATAACTGAGCTTTTCCTAATGCACATCAAATTTAGCACCTCCAATGTAAGGTACTAAATAAATGTGCATTAGGCTGTCCTCATGCGCAGTAGTTAAAGCACATGCCTTTTTAGTGATACTAATGTGCAATAGCCTATTTTACTGTGCATTAGTGTATTTCCATGGTTTTTTAAGTGATGTGAGCATTAAAGTGTACTTGTAGATATGCCCATTTTGTTGTAAGTGTTGTTATTTTTTTTTTAATTTTCTTCTACATTGAAGATAAGTATTCTTAACTTGAAACATCTACAGAATTCTTATTATTAGTCTTTTGATAGTCTTGGTATTTGCAACTTTAAAGTCAAGTTAGACAAACCTTAAAAGTGGAATTTTGTTCTTCAGCATTAACATTCTTTTTGATCTTTATATGGGTAATGCTTCTCTTTTACAGGGTAATTTATATTTATCTCTTTTATCAATCTGTTAATCTGAGGCCATTATCACAATGTCATCTGCATATAAAAGACTGTTTAGCAGTTCTCCTAATAATTAAAGTTTGTTAGTGGAAATTTCATTAGAGTTTCCTTGTCATTTTAAGGTTCTTTATGCACTCGAAACATTTAGGGACTACATTCTCAGTGGAGGAGACAAACATTACAGGGTAGAACTAATTAAATTTCTCTCAGGGAAGGTTAATAAAAGTGCAAATTAAAAATCACTATACAGGTTATATCTTCTGAAAATCAAAATCATGTGACCTGACCAATTTTAGTATATTCAAGGTACAGTCTCTGGGTCTGCTTTTGAATTTATTTGGATTGGTGTGAATCAGGATTAGCTCCACTAAAATAAGTGTAAAGCCAACATGAAATCAGAATAAGGCCCTGCTTAAACATATAGTGTATATGTGTATAAGCCAATGCAGGCACAGTACCCTGTGCACGGTGTATCCTTTCCAGAATAGAAGCCTGTAGTCCTTGTTACACCTTACGCTGTAAACTGAATAAATGTTAATCAGCTTGGCATTGTTCAGCTTAGTGGAGCAGTCACACCTTAATGTGAAAAACCATCTCTGACTGCCCTTCACCTGCACAGCTGTGATTTACCACTAGAGGCCTGGTGAGCAGGGGCTGGACTAGAAGCTCAGGGCAGGACTGCTTCTGCTGAGCAGAGCGAACAATGTAGCCCTGGAGTACTTGGCAGCTGTAGTGCCTCCTGCTGCTGCCTAGATTGGCTAACTGCTTGAGCTCTGCAGGATCTTTTTTTCTCCAGAGCCCACCCCATCATGCCACCTGCAACCAGGCTGCTGGTTAGCTGGGTCCTTCCTGAGCTGTGAAAAAGATTGGGTTCCTCAGAACTCAGGCAGTGCTCAGCTGGCTGACAGCCCAGCTGGCAGTCGTTCAGAGGCGTAAGCTTCAGAGAAAAAAAACAAAAAACAGATCAGGCCTCCAGGACCTGGACACATACCCTGGTGGGGCCAGGCAGCTGGAGCAGGGCAGAGCTCAGTGGCTGCAGCATGGCAGCTGAAGGCCAGTTCCCACTGACTTTGTATTCCACTAGGCTATGCAGGATCCTGATGCCAGTTCCCCTCACCTGGCTTACCTGGTAGCAGCTGGGTTGCTCTGGGTATGGAGTGGAGGGCTTGTCACTGCCTGTCCAGACTGGGGCTTCACAGAGAAGGCAGGGAGGCTGTGCCACTTACAGCCACCTCTATAGCCAGCTACAGAGCTGGTTCTGTCCAGTGGGAACAGCAGGGTGGAGGTGCCATGCCTGGCCTGACTGCACCTCAGTGTCCCCACCGTGACTCAGGAGTGGCCACTGCATCCTGGGATTCTGGAGGACTTCACCTTGGGCAGAATAGCTGTAGAGAGTGGCCATAGTTTAATGGAACAGGAGCTAAATTAGGTGGACTAGAGATAATACTTCCCTAGAGTGGTATAACTTTAATCTGAATAAAGAGTGTTTTAAACCACTTAAAAGGTGTTAATGTGCAACTGATGCAGGGTTTAGGAGTTCCAGAAACTGCTTAAAATTACTGTGTAACAAGGCCCTGTATCAGTATCAACTAGTGGTACACTTGGTAGGGTTGAGAACATATTCCATTACAATTCCTTACTCTTTAGTGATATCTAATGTGACAAGCATAAGGCAAAAGGAGAAATAGGAGATGAGAAATAAGAAGAGCTTATATTTGTCAGATTTTTCCCCGCTGTTACTTGTAACCAAATAAACACAACAACTTGAAATTTAGGACCATGAGTTCAATATGGGCTCCAGAACTGTGTTAGGTACCTAGGTTCCCTATAGCCCATGATAAGAGCAAGACATCTCAGACTGGGCTTCAAAGCAGCTAGCCCAATGGACTGGAAGCTGCTTGAACTCAGCATGCAGCTGCCTACAACTAGCCAACTGGAAATAGTGAGGAAAGGATGAGTCTGCAATCCCACCCTTCTATAGGCCTTTTGTGCCACAATCATGACTGAAGGGCTGTCTGCTTGGAACCCGAGAGCCCTCCCCTGAAGGGATACAGGATTTCAAATAAATGAGCACAAATATTCTTTTCTTAAAAAAAAAAATAAAAAAGCATCGAGGGCAGAAATAGTGGAGGTACCCCTTCACTTATATAGTAGACCAGAGTCAGAACACTTACCTAGGAAGTATGGTGCCCATTCCCTTCCCTTCTTGAAGAGTTCCATATTTATTTCTATAGTTGAAATTAAACAGTTACTGAGTAAAATACAGAAAAAAAGGAACGGGAGAAAGAACCCAAACCTAAGATTGTCCCCTTGCATGCCCTCACATTCATGCCCTAAATACTACACTACAAGAGTAATCCCTTTTTGGTCAGGTGAATCTGTACAGTGGTACAACCTCAACAGAAGGATGGAAAAATGCCATCACCCAGAAAAAAAACTACAGTCAGGTCATTGGGTCACTTTCCTAGGAGATGGAAGAGAGTGGTTTGGATTTCTTCAAGCTGAGGAACAAATCAGCCTTTCAGTGTGTTATAACCACTTGGCTGTTATATAAAAGCAAACACCAGCACACCCTGCCCAGAGTTTTTTGTTTGTTTTGTTTTGTTTTTTAAGAGAATGCATCCTGTATAGTGGGGCGGGCAATTATTTCAGGCGGAGGACCAGTTACTGAGTTTTGGCAAGCCATCGGGGCCACATGACAGGAGCAGATAAATATTAATTTTCTAAATTTTTTAAGGGCCCTGCAGGCCAGATAGAATGTCCTGGCAGGCCACATCCAGCTTATGGGCCGCATTTTGCCTGCCCCTGCTGTATAAAGTCTCATCCTGTTTGTATATCATTGGTTGCCTGATCAAGTCCATCCAGGGATACAGGTAAAGAAACACACACTTTATAGATCACAAGCAGTTTTATCTGGTCAGATGCTCAGTCTTGTCAAGACTGGGACAACTCTAGGGACAAAGAGAGATGTAACTGGGGAACCTGAAGGTAAAAAAATGAAGATGCCTGTCTTCTTTTAGATAGGGTTTCGGGATCATAGATCTGGGTACTGACCTAATCGCTTTATTGGATCTGAACTTTACAATCTTATTCAAATGAAGGCAATATAACTGAAATACATACTGCTAAAATACTGAGGGGGGAAAAAAAGAAAATTTGAACTGAAGTTACTGTCAGAGAGAGATTATCACTGAAAGGCTAAACTAAACAGGCATGTGTTTTTAAGCAAGGATTTGAAGAGAAGTGATGGAGGTCACTTGGCTCATGAACACACTGAAAAAAAATCTAAGTGGAACAGATGGCTCTGGAAAACAACAAAAATACAGAAGTAGGAAAGGCATGCAACTGGGTAGTTAAGTACGAAGCCACACAATTATCCACAATGGATTTCAACCTCATTCTCCTTCAAAAATAGTCACAAGCCTAGAACATCTAAAACCATTTCTGAACTTAATATCTAAAGATGTTTTAATTGGAGTCAATAGAACCTGCTGGGTCCTTAGCATTTTTAAAGATAGACCATAACATTTGGTCCCTAAATATGAACAGAAGACTTTTCAGGGGAAAAAAAAAATATTGTCCAGTGCATATACTGTATTGGTCAAATTAGAACTTGACCTTTTTTTCATCTCAAAGAGGAAAAAAGAAACAAAAATTGCACTAAACCTTTATCTATAATTAGGCTGCTGCCATTCAAGCTGTAACACCCATTTTTCAATTGACTGTTCCAGAAACCTTGAACATATTAGTGTAGAATATCATCATATTCTAGGGACAAAAAAGATTGAACAGGAAAATGCTGCATCAACTTCTGTTGGAGCAATAAGGTATGTGAGTTCAGTCATTCCTTGAAGGCAAATTGTGCTATGCTTTTTTGGAAGTGTTGAGGAGAAATAAGAGAAAACAAAATTAGACAATAGCTGTACTTGAAAAATGAGTTAACTTCATTTTGGGAGCTGTGTCATCTTAATATATTCTCCACCTATGTTGTAACATAATTATTTATCCTATAGTTTATTTAGATGATGCATGCATATACTCTATATTAAGAAAAAACTATTTCATTTCTATTAAATGAGTTATATGTGTTTTCTTAGAGAGAGTATGAAGAATTTGATAGTTAGCGCTTTGATGGTTTTGTAACTGATTTAGTTGCCATTAATTGATTTAGTAGGAGAGTATAAAGAGAAAGCAGTGGGTAGTTTGTTTAAAGGAAACAGCACAAGGACTGACGGGGTGCTTTGTGCAAATTGTCAGATGTTTGTGCTAAAAGACAGAGTTAAGCAGTTTTTGCTATAATTATTTGATTTTTATCTTTCCAAAAATGCTTTTAAGGGTTTAGGTACATGAGAGATGTTTGATTTTTGCATTGTAACTAAAAAAAAAAAAATTACACTGTTTTTATCTAGGACCCCAGTTGTCACATTAAAGAAAGAAAGAGACAATTTTAAAGTATATTAGTTCTGCAACAGGAAAGTCTATCTGGTATAATCACTTTTAAAATAATGATAGAATGGAACGGAGTTGTCAACCAGTTTAGAGAAATGGGTAGGAGAAAGAGAAAGAAAAAAGGCTGTTTTTTTCTTCTGTGTTTTTAGTGTGTGACCAGGATCAGAGATTAACTAGTTTTTAGCTTCCCATTTTAAGTCATTTCTTGTTCACTAGTTCCTCAGAATAAATCCTTTCTGTCTGCAATCTGTCAGCTGCAATCTGTCTACAAGATGATATCTATGTATATACACACATCTATCTATCTATCTATCTATCTATCTATCTATCTATCTATCCAAGGTTTGTTCAAAAAGCATCCAGACTGATGCTGTAGGAAACAAAATATTTTATTTACAGGGGTTTTGGCTTAATCTCCTTCAAAGTATGATCCTTCTGCAGCCACACACTTCTCCCAATGTCTCTGCCATTGTTGGAAGCACCTCTGATAAGCACTTTGTGGAATCGCTAAAAGCTGCTCAGTCGCATTTTGTTTTATGGTTTCCACATCACAAAATCTTCCTTTCTAGGTTTTCTTTAGGTAAGGGAAGAGAAAAAAGTCACATGGGGCCCTATCAGGTGAATATGGAGGCTGTAGCACTTGTGGGATACGGTGCTTGGCTAAAATTTGGCTAAAAATTGCTTCACAAGCTGTGCTGAGTGGGCAGGCGCGTTGTTTGGTGAAGCATCCAAGAGTCAGCTACCCTTTTCTCTGGTTGTTTTTCTGGTCATTTCATTCCCAAATCACTGGTTAGAATTGAATGACATGAACCAACAGAAATTCCAACTTCTTCTGCTATCTCTCGGACAGTCAATCACCTATCATTTTGAACCAAACTGAGAACCACTGCTACATTTTCCTCATTTTGTGATTCTGAAGGGCATCTGGAACGCTCATCACTTTTGACCGATGATCGTCCTTCTTTAAACAGACATTACCATTCAAAAACTCTTGCATGGCTCATAGTATCATCACCAAATGCTATTTTAAGTAATTCAAATGTTTCACTTGCCGTCTTCCCGATTTGCATGCAAAATGTAATGCATCGTTCTGGACATTCTGACATAACAAAAGGGGACGCAAGAGACAAATGATCTTACTTCAACTGCTGACCACAGAAAACTGGGGAAACACCATGAGCTGCAAACCTGTCCAGAGGAGTCCCAACATGTCCAGATGTGTTCAGCGAAGCCATGCCCCCCTCCCAGTACTTTGTACCACAAATACATGTTCAGTCTTAATACTTTTTCAACAGATGTTGTATCTATAGGTATGTGCAGATGTTACACTTAGATCCACCTAACTAGGTTTAGGTTGATCTAAATGCCAAACTGTACATCTATTCAGAGAGTTTAGATTGGGCACTAAAATGGCTAGCCCAATCTAACTTAGTTCACCTAAGGAATTGCTCTATATAAATCAGGCTAACCTATGCTTGAACTATCAAATGTATGTATAGGTTTTGAGTACAGCTCTGGGACTGGGAAAGCCCAGCCACTCACCCCAGCCCCAGGGGTGTACTTTTTCCTCCCACCCTGACTAGGCTATTTTTAGCCTTCTGATCCCCCCACCCCTGGACAGACAACCCCCACTTGTTAACTCGCCCCCCAATCTCACCCACTCCTTCCCCCAGTCTTACTTAGATCATGTTTCTAGTGTGGCTCCTAGTACCAGTGAATGTGTGCGCAAGTAGAAAATCTGATCTATGATCACATGGTTTAAAGTAAAGTGCAGGATCACAGGTCAGGTCCTGCAAACATGTTCACATGCCTATATATGTTTAACTGTTATGTTCAAGGAAGCTGGGGATGATCAACCTCATTGAGTCATGGACATCGGTGAATAATAATTGCAAAACTTAGATTCATAGATGTTAGGGTGGGAAGGGACCTCAATAGATCATAGAATTCAAGTAATATAGATTTGAACAGTACATATCTGATTTCTGTGCTCACCTAACATCAGTGCATAGGGGAAATTAAATGCTGCCAGATCAGAAGGAATACGCAGACATTTAACAGAGTAGGACTGTGCCCTGGGCAGTGGCAGTTCACAGAGCAGCGCTGGCTGTCATTGTCCCAGCAGTGACAGCATGGCTAGTTGTGATCTGTAGTAGCAGTTATTTTTGTGCTTCTCCTGACTCCCACAAAGCCAGCACCAAGGGCTGCCACACTGGAGGCTCCTTCCCACCCCACCCCCCACCCCTCCCCAGGTAGGCTACTGGATATTCATATTGTTTCTCTGAAATGGAAAGAAAATCCAGATATACCTTATTTAATCTTCCAGGAAATTATTTCCTTTATGACAAAAATAAAATATTTTCCAGCTATGCATCCAAGGTCAACCTAAATGCTCCATCAGAAATGTATCCAAAGTGATCACCATTGTTACAAAACACGGTGAGCTAGATTTTCAAAAGTACTTAAGTGCCTAGTAGGATTTTCAGAAACACCTAGATGCTTAACTCCTTTTAAAAAATCCCATTGGGTGTCTATCTTCATCTGGAGGCACCTGCATACATGAAAAAATGGATTAAAGTGTTTTTCAAATACTTGAAAAAGCCCTGGCCCCAGGTCTTCTCCGTACTTGCATTTTGTCTATGTCTGATATTTCCCCATGATTTACACTTTTATCCTTGATCTATTTGGTCACAGAGGAAGGCTTCCAAAGAGTGGGGTCTGCTCTCTGTACCACATGTGCATCCAAGATCTGGGTAAGGTTAAGTGAAGACAAGAAGATAGTGGGAGGATCTAATTTAACACAGCAAAAACAAGAACACAGCAAAACTAACCCTTTGTCAGTTCATCCAGATCTGTTTAACTGATGTGGCAGGGACTAGAAATTCAAAGCTTAATTTTGGTGTTGATAGCTTTCAAGCTCTGGATACCTGAATATTACAAAAATCAGTTTTATAATGCAATAACTCCCCTGACTGTAAGATAGTTACTCCAATGTCAGTTAGTTCCAAATCAGACCCACAGTATGAATGTGGTAGTTCTCAATGTGATTCTGTTTACTATAGATTTGAAGTTAAACTTTCTCCCTGAAGCTGAAATAAATCCAACTAATATTTGCAGCAGACATTGAGATGCACATACATAAAACTTATATGGAGGAAATATTTAGTCCCCTTAAGGGCTTTGAGATCATAACACTGTTGTTTGTTCTTCCTCTGTACTGAGCAGCCTACCAGCAATCATTTTATGGTCCTCCAAGTCACTTTATCTGAAAAGCAGATGAAAGGAGAATTGGCCTAGCAATTCACCAGTTTACAAAATTATTTAAGATGTTGGTTTTCTGCAGTTTGGCAGTCTTTCTTCTTTTGAGACATGTTATTTGTGATTCTAACATATTCTAAGAAGTTTGCTTAACTGAAAAACTAAAACAAAGTTGAAAAACAGACAGTTGTGGATTAGCTGAAAACCTAGCGTTTGGAAGCCAGATTCAGACTGCTGAACAAGGTGCCTAAATGGAATTATGTTGAATCTAGGTACCCAAGTCATGAAAAGCACTCCAGGGTATTCCCACTCCAGTGGCCAGAAAAACTTTATAGGTGCTTATATTTTATACTGTGAAGATCCCTAGCCACATAAACTTAGGCTTCTACACAGATAGCCCAGTACTAAGTCCCACTGGGAGCATCAGGGTTCAAGCCCCTGTTTCCACGACTGTTTTTGCATTTTACATTGAACAAAAAACTGAAATAATCCTGAGAGCAGGACTCCCTCCCTAACCATTAGTTATGGAGTCAGTACTTGCTCTCATAGCCTGGTCCAATGATTCAATTCGCAATTCTCCACTTCAACAGGAGGGACTGAAGATATCTCTCTTCAGCTATTCTTGAGATCTCTGTTTCTTGAATGCTTAAGAGAAATGGCAAAGGGTGCCCTCAGATGGCTTCAGTATTTTATTTCTGGGTTTAGCATATGGAAAGTGAGTGCACCAGGTAAGGCTGTACTTTTCAGTTGTGCACTTAAGTGTGTGGCATATATGCCCTGGCAAAACAATTTGGATTTTGTCCTTGTTACTTCTTAAGGGCCCATCCTGTGTTGCTTTTTGCTCAGTGACCATATCTAATTTCCAGGACTACTTCCTATTGGATTCATTTTCATTTAAAATATGAGATTAAAAATTACCTGATTGATAAGGCACAAAAGTTTTACAACTGGGCTCCAAAAAGAAGAATTTAGCTATAAATCTACACTTCTTATATAAGTGCTATTTGAAAAATTCAATTTCTCTAGGAAGAAAACTAATCCAAATCTAAGTACTCTCTAGTTTCCATATTGTTTTCCTTTTATTCTCTTTTTTGCTTCATGTAAAAGTTTTCCACTTTCTATACTACACAAATCTTCTTTCCCTTATAGACAGTGTACAGACTGCAGAAGTCTTTGATGTCTTCAAATATCCTTAAAAGTGTTTCCATTTAAAACAATTACAAACGTCTCTGGCCTTACTCTCTTTCTGTTTAGTTCTTCAATTCCTGCAGATAAGTTGATTTTACAAAATAATAAGATGATAACAGCTCTAAAAATACACTTTTGGTTTTCTTGAGTGTTAATATAAAGGTAATTTTCCAGGAAGGAAGTAGGTGGTGTGAATTACAAGAGTGAAAAGTAGATGAGGGAAAGGTTAGAGAGACTGGTGAAGTATGTGAATTGAACAATTCTCTCTCAAGTCAAAAATCAATGGTAACATTTTATTTGGTTTGCTATGTATTTAGTCCATAGTGGGAGCTGTTACAGCCCATCCAATCATTCATTACCAGTAACAAAGAAAAAGGAAAAAAGAAGAAGACCTATAGTCACTGAATTATTTGGTAAAGACAGTATTCCGATTTTGGTGTAGTTCTAATGCTAACACTTTGGGTAACAAAATCAAGAGCTATCCCTAAAAGGTGGTAATAAACACAAGATAAAACAGGGGACCTTACAGTGCCTGGAGCACTCTGTGCTCACATACTGATGGCCTCATCAACATGAGACTTAGTTTTTCGAACTAAGGATACATTTAGTACTTGTATAAACACATAGTAAATGACTGCGCAATAATCATATTTGGTGTAGAGTTGCACTGAGGAATGGCTTTTTCATAATGCTGGCTGCGCAGTAGCTCATGTCTACTGTCCAGTAGTGTTGTGTTATGCTTCCTGCCACACAAGGTTACTGTGCAGTAGTCATGGGCTACTGCACAGTCAGCATCTCGTGGCCACTGTATACTATTTACTCATTCAGTCCAGTTCCTCACCAGAACACTTGCAGCACTCTGGATGGAGAAAACCCGCATACTTCTCCATGTCTGCTTCTATATGGTCAATGCCCCGTCTACCCCTTTCACAGTCTTCCTTGCTAAGCTACTATATTTTTTTTCCTCTGCAAAGCCAATAAATTATCAGCTTTCACACTAGTTTGTGCTACTATATAAAAACAGGATGCAAGGCATGTCCCTAACTGGTACAACAAGCATATATTTAAATGAATACTACAGAGAGACACAAATAATGAGTATGCCTAGAAAATATCAAAATATTAACAAGAATATCAGAGCCCTTTGCTTTATCACAGACTAAGGGCTCTTTCTGCTATGGAAAACAGACAAGCAACAAAACCTCAAAAAAATGAAATACAAAACTCAAAGTGGTATTGTGGAGTCACTGAGGGGCTGTATATAGCAACCTGTTACTCTTCCACAGCCTCTGCATAGACTGGAGCATCCTGGGGATTGCTCTAATGTATTCCAGCTGACTCTAGTCCCTAAGGGGACATCTGGTATCTGGAGATAGCTATAGCACACTACACTCTTAACAATCCTCCTTCTAGATACATTGGAAACTGCAGACATTGTGAGCAATCTCTTGTCCCTTTGTATCACCAGGATGGAAAGGGAAGAAAACAAGCCAGCAGACCTGGTCTTAGTTTTCAGTTATACTTTTGTAGACCCAATATCTCTAAACACTACCAAAACTTTAAGCTACAACCAAATTACAATTCAAAAAGAAGCAGACTCTTTGCATGCATCCAGCTGAGAGCTGAAGAGAGAATCGTATTTGTAAAAAGCAATATGTGCAGAATGGCTGTTATTAAAATCCTCAGTATTTATGCTATGTACAGCCAGTCAAATTATCCGACAGGCTGGAAACTTTCTGTCACATTCCTTCTCTATAAAACTCCTCTAGTGCAGTGAAATCCACTTCAAAATAACTTGACAACTATGAATAATGGATTACAATACGCAAAACCTGATTTCCCAAATCAACATGTTAAAGTTAGTCCTTCTTTCATGGTTTATAACAGAAAGAAAATCCAGCTTCAAAGCTTGTTTTCAGAATTGTAAAGGTCAATGAACTGGCAATGTAGAAATTATACAGTATACTTATACTTTTGTGTTTTCAGGACCATATTACCTTTTTCAAACTAAGGATACCTATTATTTAAATAATTTACGTTATGATAATTACTTTGTTATCTATTAAATTCTTTTATGTAATAACAAAATCACTTTTTTTCTAAAGACAACAATGAACGTTTTCCTGGCATTGGAAGAGTCTTTATTCCCTCATTTTTTGTTTTCCTTATACTAAGATCTTTGCCAAAGCACATATGAAGAAAGGCAGATGGGTAGGAGGGTGATAATATTGATAAATCAATTAAACTATTAAATCCAAAAGGGATCATTAATATGACAAGTTAGTTATTCCTGTCTACTTACTCCCTTCTGAAGTACCTATTTATGCTTACACTGAGGCTCAACAACAGCTAGAAGGGGTGACAGAAGTGGCATTTCTCTGTGATCATCCCCTTGAAAGCCCTCTACAGTCATGCCCTGACAGAAGTGCATGCCTGCAGAACACTTTAAAAGTGCCCGATCACATAACAATGTAATTCTTGTGACATGAGGGTTCAGATGAAGCTGCTGCTTCAAAACAGAGCACCTTCTTTAGCTTTTGTAAGTCCCTGCATGCAAGCAGCCCTGGTGGTCCTCGGATGGGAAGGGGAGAGACCTGAAAGCTGTGGTTTGCCCAAGCTGAGATGGAGTGGGGAGGGGCTCCAATCTACCCTCCTCCAATCCAGCTCAGGCTTGGCAAACCCCAGCCTACAGCTCCCTCCCCTCCCTTTTCCACCTCCCATCCTGCAGACGGCACTGGAGCTGGGCGGGATGGAGAGGTGGTAATAGGGGAGACAGACTGCAAGCAGGTAGTTCCTCAGCTAGATCAGCTCCAAAATGGAGCTTGATCCCCCCCTCTCATCTCCCCCCCCCAACCCAACAGCAAACACCTGGTAGGTCTGCAGGGTCAGTCTAATTCATGGCACTTTCTCTGAAGCACTATGAGTTAGACAAGGGAGTTGCACATCTGTTAGTGCCCAGAGTCCTGCACTAAAATAGGTAATATCATGGCAACTTCAAAACTGAAACTGGTTTTGAATAGCCTTTTATAAATTCTAGCCAATGGTGTTCTTTGGAATCAAAGTAAGGTTTAGTTTAGTCCTAAATTTATCCCAAGCCTGGGTGCTCCCTGACCCTCATTTCTTCTAGACACCTAAATAAATTGGCAATGAAAATTATCCTTCTCATTTTCAGCCAAACAGAAGATGGTTCCATTGGTTTTGTAGCTTCCAGGTTTAATTACCAGAGAAGCTCCAGCGGGGCTTCTCACAGGGCAGGATTATGCCCTGGGACATTTAATTTAGCTTTGGAGTCAGCAGGGAGCCACTGAATATTATATCAGTCTTTGCTATTTAGGAGGCAGCTTGCTATAAAATTCAGGACTGGAAAACATGCTATAGAGTTCATATTTCTCTATATACAGTGAGCAGAAGAAATCTAACCTAGAAGTAACAAACTGTGGGAAGATTGATGTTAGGAAAAAAGAGCATAACCTCCTAGCTAGGTGGAGATGATGAATGGCAGTCCTGACCATAGTCACCATCTGCATGCCCACAAATAGTCTTGCCTGGCAGGACATTACAAACTATTTGAAGATCAAAAATAACATTTGCTCAAACCAAATGAATGGGAGGGTCTTAGAAAATTCTTCAAAATGTTCTCTCTCCCCCCACCCCTCTCCTATGGCTTTTTATTATCACCTTTTTACTCTCTGGATTAAATTTGAGAGAGAGGCACTACAGTCATATTCTTTCTCACAGGCATTTTGAGATCCTGGTTATGCTAAGGATGTCATTATTGTAAAACATAGAATTTGTTACTAGGCTGCTTATGTGACATGCATTTATCATGTGTTTTACTCTTTCTGTGCATGCTTGTATATGCATCAATGAGAATTGGGGGGAATACTTACCATTGCAAGTGAAAAGAAGAAAGGAGCAGGCCTCCAGTATTCCACACTAGGAGCTGTTTGGAAGGAATAGGCAAATTTCATATGCTTTTATCAATACCCTATGGCAAACAGTGTTATCAACTGATAAGGAGACGAGGCAGTAGAAGCCTGGGAGACTCATTTCTTTGTTAGTGAAGGACCCAGAATAGTGACAAGGAAGAGGTACTGGATCAGATTTTGCTGACTTTCACCTTGCTAGTTATTTTGGGTAAGCAGAGAAGCCAGACACAAAGCAGTAATTGTAAGGTCTTACATTAAAAAAGCATGTATGTTCATCAAAATTGGTTTACTCTTGAACGTGTCAGGATGACTGGCAGTTCAAGAAGGAATTGCTATTGCATGTCTTTGTTAGCTTTTTTAGCTATTCTATTCTATTTTTTTAAAAAAAGCATTGTAAAGGAAGCTACATACTATTTTGATTCTCTCTCCCTTGCCCTGGGAAAAAATATGTATTTTGAGTGTTGATGTGGTGTTGTGGTTCCTCTATAATTTTCTACAGGTGTGGTATAAGGAAACAATGTAGCATTTTGCTCTATGACTGTATTAAAATGATAAGTTGGTATGCAAATATAAAATACTATCCAATGCAAGTATAATGAAGTGATTCTTTGACAAAGTAGCACATGTTAGACTCTGTCATAGCTCTCTTTTATGGCATTGAAATAGAGAATGATATGCTAATTTTCCTTTTAAGATATTTCCTTGTATTTCATGCAGAAGGGAAAACTTTTGGTTTTAAATTTGCATAGAAGATCCCGATTCTCACATTCGTTCTTTTTGCTTCTGTGCAATTTTCATTTACAACATGTAAGAGAAACAAAGTATATCCCAAACCCCCACCTCCCCTCAACCAAATAAACACTGAGAACCCCAAATGACAGCTCTAGCTAGAAGTGTTAAATTTCCACTATGTGACTCAAAACTATGTTATTGACAAGAGTTATCTCAGTAAATATTTTTAGCTGTTTTCTAAATTTTACCTGACCAATACCAAAACTACTTTTTTGGGGCTAGAACTTGTTACCTTGGAAAAGTAAAAACAGTGAGCGGTACTTTGCATTTTCTCAGCTCTTATGGACCCAGCTTCTTTAAAATTATTCCTAAATTGGGAGAGTGACAAGCAGACAAACCCCCTCTGTATAGCATCTCCTAGTGTCTAATGCTTGGTGGAACCCCCTTCATCCCTTTCTTCTCTAGCTTGGCTAGAGCATTCTTGACTTATATAGTGGCCCAGGTTCAACAAGAAGGGTGAAGGGTTCCACCAGTCACAATGGTCACAATGGTTTATAACCTAGTGGTTAGGCCACTCCCCTGGGAAGTGGGAGATATGATTTGAATCCTTTAGACCTGGCCTAGAATGAAGGACACTAGCTAGTAAAGGAAAATTTTCAGCTGGATATAAGGAAAAACTTCTTTTCCATATACGTAACTAGAATCTAGAACAAACTTTCAGTAGAGATGGTGCAGTCGCCATCTCAGATGGTCTTTAAGAGAGGCTGGACAAATACCTTGTTGAGCTCATTTGAGTCCAACTACTTTCTGCCCATGGCGGGGGACTGGACTTGATGATCTTACAGGTCCCTTTCAGTCCTTCTTTCTATGATTTTATGATTCTATCAATTCAGTTCACTAAGAGGTTCATTAGTTTCCCTGGTGTGGACCAGGTACTGATGGTTGGTACAATGTGAACATCAATCCATTGGTCAACATCATCACCAAATAAGTTCCTTATAACAGATGCTACAGTCTGCCCACCTAGATTCAACCTACCATGCTATCAGTGAGCCTTGCTGAATAGGTTCCAGACAGAGCAAGATCTGTGTGTGGCCAGCCTCCACACTATTGAGGTTTTTATGGCATCTCGGACTGTAGCTGTGGCAAAACACACACCCATGTCACATATTGTTGCTGACTGCCTGCTGACTAAGTTCAGTGGTAGACTACAGGAACCTCACATGGCCACTGAAGAGGCTATTACATGGCTCAGCAATTACATACATTCTGACTGGGGACTGGTTGCTCCCTGCTAAAAATTATGGCTTTTGTAACCATCATTCCTAAGCACATACCTCTAGGCAGGCATTTTATAAGTAGCACAGGCATGCACGTGAGGCTATGAGTTTTACCAAGTGGCTGAGTGCCTCAAGACTAGGCACTGCAACCCTGAACCTATGTTCTTCTTGTAAATTCAAGCCTTAGGCCTAATGGCATTCTCAACATGCACTTATTCTCCTTACATGAAACTGAAAGGAATCACATTTAAAATTGAAAGAAATATATATTTTTTTCTTTTACAATCTACAATTAGCTTGTGGGACTTTTCACCCCACAGAGAGCTATAATTGAGGACAGGAACATAACATCATTTAATGACTGGAAATTTACATGGAGATAGAGAACATTCAGAAGTGCATTAGACAGGGAAGAAATATATGGAGGTAAAACTCAAGCTGAAGAGTGTAAGCCAATCACTAGAAAAGCATTACTAAAAACTTCCCATATAAGTAGGATATTTTATAATTGCTTGCTCTGGGAGTCTTGTTCTTGTTCTCTTTTTAAAGTCTCTGTCAGTATCAGAAACAGGATATTGGGGTAGCTGGACCAATGGCAATTTTTCTGTCACTATGTTTTTTATATTTAGGAGTAATAAGGGCTCTCAACCTAAAATTACTCTCTTGTTAAAGTTAAGTGAGTGCTCATTAAGCTGTGCTACAATATCACTTCAGTGTTGCCCAAATCTGCTCATGCTCAAATTTGTATTTAGGCCTTTACAGATGCTCTGCTGATTGCCTGTTCTGTTGAGACAGAACCTTTGGCCTTGTTCTGCATGGCAGAGTTTTAGCAGTGTTGACAGCTGAGAAGCTGCCACTCTTCAAACCTTCATTTACTTACAGAAATTACTTGACAGCACTTCCAGCTCAAAAAGGGAAATATGCAGTTCCAGAATTCATGGTAAAAGTCTTCTTTGCGTATGGAAAAACCTGCCCAGGCATCTTACAGATTTCATTGCCTCCGTTGTTTAAATAATGAATGGAACATTTTACTCTTGTAAGTAAGATTCCAGAAGTAACATTCAGAGCAGAACACACAGGAATCATATCAGCTGCTGCAAATTGACATCAATGAAACTATATCATCTGTTGGAGATGTGGTTCTGGATTCTATAAGTCTTTAAAGTTCACCATGCATATAAGCTTTATATAAATTAGAATTTCATCTTTATTCTTGGTAGGTGTTCCATTTTTAATATCCACATGCTCCTTCTTGACATTTTGCTGAAACTTATATACGTTTATTGTTATTTATTTGTATTATGGTAAACTCAAAAGGCCCCAAAGATTAGTTATCCATTGTGCTAGACCTTGTACACATACAAGTAAGAAAAAGCCTTGAATAATTTATGGTATAAATTGGCGCTAATAAGATATTTAACAAAGCTGAGTGCCCATTTGGGCCACATTTGCAAAAACAGTTGCTGAAGCTGTTTCAATGAAAAGCATATGTATCCACACAACCAGAGATTGCACATTTGCATTTATTTTGTAATTCTTTATGTCCCAGATTGGAGTTTGTAGCACAAACCTCATGCAGCCAACTAGGAGAATTAATCACAAAATGTTATGCAAGGCATTAGCACTAGGCCTGTGCGAGTAGGCAGCTATTCGATCTGGCTTCAGATCCAGCTGCTTCAGATGCCAGTGATCTGATCTGGAGCTCCAGACTGGGTTCCCGCTTTGATCCAGCCCCTGCTGAGGCCACAAAGCCTGCCATGTTTCAAGGAGATAAGTACAGGGGTTTGAAGAAACTACAGCTCAAGCTGTGGACAAGCAAAACTCATGACATGGGTGACTATGTGTATTAAGGCGCAGCAGGGTGAAAGTTGCAGGGATAGTAGCCCCTGCTGCGGCCACGAAGCCTGCCAGCTGTCAAGGAGATAGGTGCAGGGGTTCTGGGGCCCTGCACCTCTAGCTGCTGATAGGCAAAACTCGTGACATGGGTGCTTGTGCAACTGTGCCTGTCTTGGGGCGTGGGAGGTGGGGGGTACTACTGGAGGCCTGGCTGCTAAGCTACTGTGTTACCAGTTACCAATTAATCATGATTCACTAAGGGACCAGCTCAATACACAGTACCTAGCTACTACATAACGAGTTAACAAGTATGGATTAACACCTACAAAACCACAGATTAAGGAGAGGAATTAATCAATACAATCAACTGCTCCAAAACAGACACGGTCAGTTGCACAAGCACCCATGTCATGAGTTTTGTCTGTCAGCAGCTAGGGGTGCAGGGCCCCAGAACCCCCCTGCATCTATCTCCTTGACAGCTGGCAGGCTTCATAGCTGCAGCAGGGGCTAGCAGGACTGCAGCTTTCACCCCACAGTGCCTTAACACATGCACTGTTACCCATGTCACAAGTTTTACCTGTCAGCAGCCAGAGGTTCAGTGCCTCAGAAGCCAGACTTCCCCTGCACTTATCTCCTTGACAGTGGGAAGGCTTTGTGGCCTCAGCAGGGGCCACCAGCCCTGCAGTTTTCAGCCCGCTGAGCCTTAACACACGCACGGTCATCTATGTCATGAGTTTTGCCTGTCAGCAACTTGAAGTGCAGTTCCCCCCAAACCCCTGCACTGATCTTCTTGAAACCTGGCAGGCTTTGTGGCCTTACAAGGGGCTACCACCCCTGTAGGTTTCACACTCCTGTGGTGTAACACATAGATATGACATGAGTTTTGCTTTCAAGAATTTGGGGTGCTGTTTTCCCCAAACCCCTACACTGACCTTCTTGAAACTTGGCAGACTTTATGATCTCAGCATAGAATACCATCCCTGAAAGTTTAATCCAAACCAGAAAAAAAACAACAAAGTTATAGATATTTAATTGATTCCCCATTATACCCTATGGCCGGATCTCCGAAGCAGCTCCAAAGCTTTTTTGAAGTGGTTCGGAAGCTCTGAACCACTTCAGAAAGCCTAACAAAGCCAGCGCTTCGATCCGGACATGCTGCTTCAGATGCCAAAATGTCTGAAGCTTCTCCCGATCCAAAACATGGTCCAAAGCACAGCCCTAATTAGCACCTGATACGAGTGTGATTCATCAGAAAAGCCTTCATTCCTAGGAACATTGACATAGTCTATCACAGGTTTATCATCTTCCTTTAGTACTTCTAAGATTACAGAAGCAAGCTCGATGGTTTAGTCCTTTGGACAAACATCTTTAAATTTCACTCATGGCATTGAAACCTACTTCTCCTATTTGTGGAAAATATAGCTATTTTGCCTTTTCTACTTGGGAAGGATAAATGTTTGCTGCATCTGTTTTCACTGAATAGAATTAATGTAATCAAAATAACTGTTTTCTTCTAGCTCCTATCCTCTTTTGCTAGTTGTATCTATCCATCAAAGATAAAATTAATAGTATTGCTTAAATTGCTATTAGGTGGGAAAAAAATATCATACTAATATGTACTTTCATAAGTTACAGGTGACCAAGGAAAAAATAGGTTTATGTTGCCTAGTATTGAATATTACCAATCAGACTCTGAATTAAAAGTACTGGCCAGATAAAAACAAACAAAAAATTAACAAACAAACAAACAAATAAAAACCCTGAAATAACTTAAAGAACAATATGACCTTTGCATTCAATATACAGGAAATACTCAATCTACATGTGCTGCCCACGATGCCATTGTTACTGCACCATCATTTAATACTTGCCTTTGGAAGTACTAAATGACGGCTCAGTAACTGCCATTACTGCACCATCTCAGCAGCGCATGGTTATTTTTAAGATGCTATGTTGCCGTAGTAATGCAATATAATGAGGTAGCTCCTTGCTACAGTGAAGTAGCATTGGTGTCACAGTTTGTGCCCATCAATGGTATGTCACTAAGGTAACGTAGCATCACATGTAGGTGTGCCCATTAAGAAGAAACATCAACATACTTTCAAATCTATTCCTTTATATGTTAAAACGTATCTATCCTCCCCAAGCAACCCAGAGTTCTAGACAATGCAGCAGAACAGAAATTCATGTAGATGTGAAGAATCTGCTTTCAGTATTTCATGGATCTATTTGCATCCTTAGAAGATTCTAACTCAGTGGTGCCATTGAGGCCATGTCATGTGGCCTCTGGGGCTCCCCATAGGTCTGGAAATTTTGTAGCTGAAGAGCAGTGTCAGTGTTAATTTCCACTCCCCTGCAGCCACATTTCTAAACCTGAGCCAGATGACAACTCTGTGTGTAGCTGGATCCAGCACAGAAGGTCAGGTTGGCACATAGCCACTTGTGGTGCAGGGGGCTCAGGCTGGTGTGTGGGGTTGGGCCAGCACATCAGATCAAACACACAGACCATCTCTGTGCTCATGGACTGTCCCTACATGCAGGATTCAGCCTGGAGACTGGCCCACTACCAATCATCTTGCCCACATAGCCAGAAGTTTGAGCATTACTGTTCCAGGTCATACTTCTTCTTATGTCCTTGTCATAATCTAGATGTTTTTCCAGAATTATGTATAATTTATGGCTCTTTCCATTGTTGCAGTGAGGTCCTCCATCATATAGGCCTCACCAAGGAATTGGCTAACAAGCAGGTGCTCCATAGTTTGCACTTCACTGCACTCACATATATTTGTGTCATTAGAGTAGCCCCATTTGCTCATGTTTGTTTTTCATCTTCCAGTTTGCATGTGCAGATGATTCAGGCACCACCATATCGGCCAGTCTAGATCAGTCCCTTTCAGAAGGTCCTTCTAGAGTTCCAAGTCCAGTACAGAGCACCTGATTGCAGTGCCCGCCCACAATTTTTGGGGGCCCCCTGCAAGATATAGTTTTGGGGCTCCCTGATCCATTGGCAGAGATGACCATAGCAGGGTGTGGGCCACCTTTCCCATCCCATGGCATTTATGCCAGTAAATAAATGTCTCAGCTCGCTGGACACAGGAGGAGGGGTGGCAGCCAGAGTTTCTGGCCAAAACAGTTAAACAAATATCCAACCCACCAGGCGGGTGAGCGGGCTACACTGCAAATGTGGCAACCACCACCAAACATGGCAGGAGTCATGGCCTCTCCACCCAGCTTTGCAGGGCTCTTTCACTAGTTGGCCCCCTGCGGCCACAGGTTCCTCAGGATAGGACAGGCCAGCCCTGCCTTATCGTGCATAATCTTTCTTTCCATAGCCTCATTCATGCCCTGTCAGCAGTCATGTCCAACAGTACAACACTGGTCACAAACTCTTTTGTGTTTTAAGCCATTTTAGTTACTTCTGTGTGATCATAGAGTGGATGCCTGGGGTCTTCCATTTGATGTGAACTTTCTTTTTGGCTCGCTACCTTTCTTCTAATATCAGGTGATTCAATGCCAGCCAATAAGTGCAAGTCATACTGATGAGTGATGGAACTATATCTGCTTTTGATCTTCTGAGTTTACAAATTCAAGTTACTTTAATATTTTTGCACTACTTATCCTTTCTGCATTCTAGTTTATTGGTCATTAAAGGTGTGCTAATGAATAAATAGCAAAGATGTAAAATTCATTGAAACAAATCAGAAATAAAATGGCCATTTACAGTTGGTCACAGTTGATTCAGTTCATCCTTAATTTAGATCACTGCCACATTTGCTTCATAAGGCAGAATAAAAGATTGCATAGAATATTTTAACAATTCAGTGACTGTGGTCCTTCAATTGTTCTTCCATTCAGCCTTTCCTGTCTTTGAGGATTTCAAAAGAGAATAACCTAGGATATATTTAAATTAAGAAGAGATGAATCTGTTGCTTAGATATCTCCTGGGAAGATTTGTGGAGGCAATAAAAATGAAGGAAACTGCAATATTATTGGATATGGAAGCTGTTAACAGAACTAACTGCCCAGGGGCCAGATGAACACATTCAGATTGGATTTTAACCACAGCAAAATTACAGCAGCTAATAGAATCTGAAGAAATCACACACTGGCAGCATTGTAATTTCTTTCTATGGGCAGAAGTTTCTTTGATAATTCAGTGTGCAGTGAATTATA
>NW_005842858.1:110938-114598 GCF_000455745.1 Alligator sinensis | reverse complement strand
TCCTGCTGAGGAGGCCTTAGTCAATCATGCATCAATGTTATATTTTAGCATAGATTTGGGACTTCTTCTAAACCAGGCAGTATAATATTTTATTAAATGAATTTTCAATTGTCCTACTATTACACTGATATTCCCATGTCAGCTATTTAGTCTAACAAACTCTATGGCCATGTGGAAATCAGAACAGTTTCCACCTTGGGTTATAAGAGAATGAGTACTTGCCTAGAAGCCAGCACAAAAATGTCACATTTTTGGTAATATCAATCTGTGGATCCTAGTACTTCTCTATATGGGGAAAATAAACTTGAAAAGAGGCAGCTAAATACAGAAATATTATGGGCCAGAAGAAGCAGACAGTTTCAGATTTTGGTCTTTAAAGAAATTCAGCAAGAGTTTGGCCAAACTCATTGTGGTATAATTATGCTGAAGCTAATTATGAGGAAACATTTCACCTTAAGTGTGCACATTAGATTTAAAAATCAAAATAATGCATTATCTGCTACATGACTTGCATTAAGACTCTAATCATATCTGTATAGGCATTGTAAGCTACCTAATTTTATTTTTGTCTCTTTTTAAAGATGCCTCTGGAATGTATTCACACTCCTTACCTAGTATTAATCCAATGGGAGAATTATGCTCATGTTGTCCATCCAGGGATGGAGAAAAATAATAACTATAAGTGAGACTGTTCATGATAGCAAGCACCCATGTCCAGCAGTAAGTGTTTGCCAATTCCTAGATGCAAATTAGATGCAAATTCCTATTTAGGTTCTAAGCTCCTTATTTAGGACCTAACCCTGTGAATACTTATGAATCTTTACTCATGCACGCAGTCCCATTAAATTCACAAGAACTATTCCTGAAAGTGAACTAATTAAAATTAGATTTCAATTTTCTTACTTAGGGCAAGTTTCTGCTGTCTGAAGAGAGAAGCAAATGAACAGATGGAGCTCATAAGAGGAGTCCTGACTTAGTTTACCTTAATTGTTCCTAGGAGCATTCACAGAAGCATTCATTATGCCAGGATTAGAGATAGCATGAAATGCTACCTGGTTCTGTTGCTTGGTACAATGCGTAAAAGACCCTGGTCTCACTATGCTTACTTTCAGATAGCTATCGTTTTTGTGAGAAAGGCCACACTAATGTTGTAGTAAACTTACTAGCCAGACTCCTTGATACTCCCATACTGGCAGTGCATTGGGACATATTCCACCCACTAATAGTTTGACTGTTCTCAAGTATGGTCCACCCTTTCAAAAACCCTCTGACTTTTCCTTCCTTACTTGATGGCACAAAGAATGGTCAGCACAAGGACCAGTCAATCATCACATCATCTCTGACCCTACAGTCAGTCAACCAGGATTTAACTGGCCACGCTGATTAGTCACTTCTCAACTGTTTTTAAACTGGACAGGGTCACTGTGCCTCAAACTTATACCAATGGGGACTTTGTAATGACAACAAATGACAACAAATGCCGTTGTGGACAAGTTCAAACCATGACCCACATTGACTCGTGTCCATTTACTATGCTGCCCTGTGGCCTTCAAGCTCTTCACAGTGGAGATGATATTGCCCTAAGATAGCTGAAACAATATACAAAAACTGCACACACTAAATAAATAAGCAGGAGAGAACTACACATCTCGGTGTGATTCCAGTTAACCTCCATGTAAGGACAAAAGAATGGGGGAAAGAACCAGCCCTACCATGTTCATGAAGACTTAGAGAGATTGATCAATATCTATCTATAAACTCCTTGAGACAGTTAACATTGTCTTTTTCTATAAAACATCCAGAGTAATGTTGACACTCGAAATCAATAAATAATAGCAATAACAATTTATAATTCAGTAATGGGGGTGCAGGGTTATAGTAACTGAGTTAAGAATATAACATCATACTGTATATAAGGTATACACAGTGATATCTCTGCTCAAGAAAATATGAAAAGGGCTTTTTTTTACATACTCATTTGCTGCAGTAAAATTGTTACTGAAGTTCAGATCTCAATTTCCAGTAATTCACATGAGAATTCAAAACTCACAAGCTCCATTTATTTTCTACAGCCTGCAGAATTCATTGACATGTCTACTTATGCACAGTTTATACAGACATATTGCTCAGCCGCATACAGTGTATTTTGCAATGAAGCTGAGTTACAGTTTTTCATAACCATTCTTCAGCTTTTTCTCTGTGTGGATTTTCTTGTTCTGATAAAATTCTTGTGAAAGAAACTTCAGGATTCTGTCAAATTGGAGAAAAATGTATTTGGAGGAGTCAAGGGTAGCAAGTTCTGGAGGAGTTATTCAGGAATTCTAATGAGTGATTGATGAAGGTCACAATGCAGCTGTGTTAGAACTGAAAACCTGCCACGCATAAAGGACAGAACATTTAGTCTCAGAACCTTAGCGTTGCCTAGGGGCTAAAGAGCACATAGCAGGATCTGGTCCAAACTGTGATGTCTGCTGGTAGCTATCATCAGCAGCATTTGGGGCATCAAAAGTATGTAGTGAAATGCTAGCCATGCTTTTTTTGCCTCTCATTACACACCCTATCCCAAGAGCAAGCAGAAAGATAGTATAGATATAATATCAATATTACACTGTTAGGTGATCACCCTTACTATGTTCCCTTCCCATGGCTACTTACATCAGTTTTGTAGTCAGAGTTTATCAGTAGCACCGCATGAGGTACCTACCCCACACTCCAAGATCTAGATCTATTCTCATTTTGTAGTATCCTTACTCAAAGGCTGAGGAAAAGTTGAGGGGAGAAAAAAATCCTTATCAGTCATACTGTTTTTCCTGGTGTTTATTGTCACCAGAAAATATTTTCAAAATGTAGATGTTTAGGATACAAGCAGACATTGCATTTGTCCCAGGATAAATCATTCTATCTTGGCACAAAGTGCAATCATTCAGAGGGTCGTGTCTGTTGCCCCAAGATCAATCCTACAAAGGGTCATGGGATGAGAAGTACCAACAGTTTGTCCCAGGACATTACAGAGTGCATCAACATTGTTATCCTGGCTTTGCATCCCAGAATCAATGGGAAAAAAGCAGCAGTGTACTTGGGTGCTCACTAAAACTTAATTAGAAGTGTGATGTGCCAATCCCAGGACATTTCTGTTCAGGGAAAAACACAGGCACAGCTTGTCCAGGGACAAATACAAAGTCTGTTCTTAGCCTCAGAGTTTAAGGAATTTGGATCAAGTTTAATTTGTAATAATCTCTTCACATCCATGGGCCTCAAAAGCACCTAGACAACTTTTATTGTGCAGAAGGAGGAGAAAGTAGAGAAAAGAGTTTACTTGTAAATTCAGATCATCACCATACAAATCAGGTGGGATTATTTCTTTTTGACTGTTTAAGGGCAATCATGTCATCTCAGTCAGTGAAAAAATTTGGTATCATTATATGCAGACTTCTGATGGGAGCATTTCAGCATTTTGCATGTGCTATCCTGTATGACACAGCACAAGTTAGCTGTTTAAAGAGCTGTCAAGGTTAGGGATATGGATGTATACAGTTAGAACTAGATGTCAGAAGTATGAAGCAGCAGCAAGCTGATAATCAGTAAATCTGAAGAAATGATGAAATACAGAATTAACCTAGTAGGAAAATAGATTAGAAGAAACTGTACAAACTTGTCAAA
>NW_005842858.1:35792-110907 GCF_000455745.1 Alligator sinensis | reverse complement strand
GGGAAAAAAGTTTTCCATTATAAATTCAAAGAACATTTATATTTAGCATTATATTTACACTTTATTGAGGCTGAAACGTGAAGCTAGTCAGAGATGAATAGTGTACGCTTTTATCAAATTGATTAGATTAACCTAAAATATAGCCTTTCTTCTAATAAGGTGTCTTAGCTAAGTTTGACCCTTAATCATGCATTATGAAGGCACTGGAAGGTTTACTGAATGTCTCTAAATATATAAATATATATAAAGACAGACTGTTTTTTCAAGAGAACTCAGATACTGGTAAAAAGGAATGAAAAGGTTTCTATACATTTCAATTTTATGTAATATTTTTCAACTGCCATTTATTAATGTTTCCATGCTTTAAGCAAGTACTTTACTAAATCAGAGGTGATGCGGCTCTAAAGCTGGGTGTAATTTAAATGCATTGTTGCTGAAAGACATTTGACTTGGTTCATTTTCCTGTCGTTTGAAATGTTCCTTTTTTCTGCTGATAATGCTTAAGTAAGAATCATAGCTTTCTTAAGCAAGAATCATATCTATGTATGTGTGTGTTGGTGGAGGGGGGGAATACATAGAATGTTAGAATTACTTGAACAAGTGAATTATTTTCCAAAAAAAACATATGGAGAAAGGCTATTAAGTTTTGACTTCAAGGTATCTAGTAATGTTCAGTCTGCCGTGTTCCTTGGAAATATTTTTTATGGCTCACAGTTAATCTTACAGCAATTGGTCTGATTCTGTCCTGTCTAAACTAGTACTTTATTCAGGAAATAACTATTAAATTAGCCTTAGCCATTGCACAATAATGTGCTGCATTGTTACATCAACTGAGAGTGTCTTACTGATGGAAAATGGAGAAAATCTCACAGAGATTTGATGGAGAATGGAGACTGGACAGCAGGCAGTAGGGGAAGGTAGAGGAGTAGGTGGTGGTAGGGCTGGTGGGGGCAGGAGGTAGGGGAGGCAGTGGGGGCAGGCCATAAAGGAGGTGGAAGGGAGGTGGTGAGGTCAGTTGAGGAAGCAGGAAGTCGGGGAAGTAGGTCATAGGGAAGGTGGTAGGTGAGAAAGTGGATGGGGAGGCAGTGGGGAAGGCAGGTAGTCGGGAAGGCAAGTGGTAGTAGAGGGGTTGGGGATGCAGTGGTGGCAGCTGGGGAGGATAGTGGGGGAGCAGGTGGTGGGGCGCAACCCCTACCCTTTGCCTTCACACTCCTTGTCACCTGTCCTCTCCCACAACTTGCTCCCCCCATGCCTGCCCTCCCTGTGCCTGCCCCTCCTCCCACAGCCTCAGTCCCCCCTTCCCCTTAACTCCCCACAGCAGCCTCTGGCCCCTCTTCTCCCCTCTGTTGCTTCCCTTTGCACTGGCAGACTGTCCCCACTCCAGCCTTTGGTACACAGCACATGTTTGCTCTGGCTTGGCAGTAGTGACAGCAGTGTGGCTGCTCTGAGTTCAGGGTCCAGTCTGAGCTGCTGCAACTGCTGCTACTAATCTAGGCTGGGACCAGAGCAGGCACATACTCCATGCTCCAGCCCAGAGTGGGGCCAGAGCTGGACCTGGAGCAATGATAAACCATGGAGGGGGAAGGTGGAGATCCATTGGTAATGTGTATGTGTTGCATGCGGGTGTACATGCACCCTCTGAGATTGGCCGTGTCCCCCCTGAGAGAAGCACCAGAGGCAAATCCAGCTTTTGGGGGACCCCCCCAGTCAGCGATCATCTGCTGGTGCCACCCCAGTATTAGGAGGCAGCAGTTGCTTATGTGGAGATCTGAGGTTGTGAGGGTGCAGGGCACGTGTGAAAGCAGAAGCTGTTGTGGGAGCAGGAGTTGTTGCTACAGAACTGGGGGTAGGGGGCAGGAAGCAGCTGTAGCCATGGTCAGATCCAGCACCACAGCAACCACCTGCCTCCCATTAAATGAGGAAAAACTGTTGGATTAGAGTAGATATGGTAACATTGCACAATATTTCCTCTTCCAAGTTATAATGGAGTTATACCATGTGTCCTCTACAACAATATATACTTTGTACTTTTGTCTCTAAAGTGAATCAAAGGACTGTTAACTATATTTTTCTCCTATAGTCAGAGGTGACCTTGATTACTTGCTTAAAATGGATCCCTGTTTCTTGTCAAGTTGTTTTTTTCACAGATGAATTGAGGTGATTTTGGTGCTGTACCTGGAGCACAAAGCCAAGAAACAGAAACAGGTGAGTGCCTCTTGTTTCCTATAAAGTACACTTCAGAAGAGCCTTTCAATATTACAAACCCACTGGGAACCTGAAATATTAGAGTTCTTTTTACTTCTTGTCCTCGTCAGCAGTATCTTTTCTTACCGTCACCAAACTTTTGAGTTCTGTACTGAGCAACTAGAAATAAGCTATTGCCTACTTTCTTGGTGTGTTTAATTCTTTTTCCAAACTGCCTATGAATGTTTATAACTGCCTACATGTGTTCTTTTCTAACTTCATGACAACTGTTGACAACCTTTTACATGTCTATTCTGAAGGGTGGGGGGGTGGCGACACAAACCTGATCAGTACCTGGAATAAGTCCAAAGAAAGCTGCAAATAACTTAATGCATTGTTTGCATGCACGCAATAATCACTTATGCATGCATCTTTCCAGGCATACTTAATTTCTACACATGCTATGTCTAATTTTCCTTGCACTGTTGAGGCTAAACAAATGGGGGCATGGAGGCAAGGATTTGGAGATTGGTTTCTATTATAGAGGTCTCTGCTTAATGTTTAAATGGACAGATTCCACTCATGCTAGGATTGAAACACAACTACTGTTGATAGCCAGCTCCACATTTTTTTAAATACTGGTAGTATCAAATAGTGAGAGATGCTGAGTAGGGTGTATGAAATGGACCCTATTCAATTTGGATTTGGCCCATATTGGGGACAGTGATTCAATTAGTTGATTCAGATCACTGTCCCCAATCCAATTTGGCCAAATCCGAATCTGAAAATTCGATGCTGATTCGGAGAATCAGCAATTGAGACATAGACACAGCTTTAAATGTTTTTTCTACATCCCTAGAGGTACCAGGCACAGCTCATGAATGTTGTGATGCTGGGGTAGATGAAGTGATCCACAGGAGCACAGTGGGCCCCCTGCGTGCTTGGCAGCAAACCCGGAAGTACTTCCAGTCCACTTCTGGGTCCACTGAGGATCACACAGGGGGGCCCCCACATCCCCAGCTTGGCGATCAACCATGGGGGGACCCTAGGTGCCCCCCCCAGACCCAGAAGGCATCAGTCACTGAGCTGGGGGTGGCATGCGGGGGACCCCCAGCGCTGTCTCTGGTGGACCTGGCAGTGGACTAGAAGTTCATTGGTCCACTTCTGGGTCTGCTGCTGAGCGCACTGGGGAGCTCTGCATGCTTCTATGGGACTCTCCATGCACCCCAGCATCACAGCATTCACAAGTTGCCTGGTACCTTGAGGTATGTAGAAAAAACATTTAAATCTGTGTCTACATCCAAAACGCTGAATCTTTCCAAATCTCTCTGAAAAAAAATTGGAGGGCTCCGATGCAATTTGGAGAGATTAAAGGGTCCTCTGATTTGATTTGGATTCAGAGATTCAGCCACCAAATTAGGCCAGATTTCTGCTGAATTGAATCAGGGACCGAAGCTTTGCACAGCCATAATGCTGGGTGCCTGACTTTTCCATTTATGTACTGAAGAAAATCACGTCAAATTCTAACTATATTATAATCAGGTTGTAATCCATCCATATGCATACATGTCAGAGAATATACAGGCATCACAGCAGATTGCAGAGAGAATACTATTATCCTTGGTGGTGCTGGGTAGTGAGAATGAACTATGTGATATTATACTTAAAGATCCATGTAAAGGTCCAAGACTTATATTCCCTGTGATTCTGTCTCTCTATTCCCTATAAGGTACCTATTAACAGTAACTTAACTAATAGAAAGTAGGAAATGTCATGAGAAAAGAGCTGGATTTAAGTTTGGCCTGATGCACTTATGTCAAGTTTGGTTCATGATGTCTGATTCTCTCCTCACTCATTTTATATTACTGTGACTGTATAGGCATCAGTAAAGTTATTCCTGACTTCTACAACAGTATAAGAAAGAAGTAGTCCATTGCCATGATGTGATGAGATACTGAAATGGGCAGATCTAGGATTATGAAAAGGGCAGTTTAGATGGTGTGGTGCACCATCACATAACACATGTTTTTCTCCAAATTAAAATCAAACTAGAAGCTCTGTTAATATGCTAGGAACTTGGGACTGTATTATTCAGTTTAAGATCCAAGCAAAAACTGAGTTTCTGGGGATGGGCTGATTGCCAACTGCAAGGTGCCAGGGAAGTACAAGTGTTACTCTCCTTGGACAGAACTGCCCCCTGCAGACCAACACATAGGTACCCCAGGCAATCCACTGTGGCCCCAAAATGCCCCTCACTGCCCTTCTGCATCACCCCTGATAACTCAGGTGCCCCCTGCCTCTTTGTTCCCTATTATCCTCCATACTCACCATGTCCAAGCCCAACCCATCATGCCCCAAGCCATTTTGGACCCTCCTACCTCCCTCATGTTTCACTGTGTCCTACCATGACTTCTCATTTCCCCATGAATCCACTGCATCCTCCATAGATTCATCTCCATCACATCCCAGACCCCTTGATCCCATACCACTCCTTTCATACGCCATTAAGCTTTCCCTTCCCCTCTGAACACTGAAACTTCACTGAAGTCCCTCATGCCCTCTGTTTCCCCCCTCACCCACAATCCTTCCTGCTTCTAACCCCCCTTGAACCTCATTTACCCCCATAGCCACCACCAGGCCCTGCAGCTCCAAATCCCATCTGTCTCTCATAACCCTTCACCAACACAATGCCCCAGCTTCTCCTCACCCCCATACCTCTACCCCACAACGCTTCTTCCTCCCAAAAGATTGTGGTGCTTTTCATCTGCCATCCAACCCCTCAGGACCTCTGAGAGGTCATTTTCCTCAACTTTCCCCCAAACAGTTCCCCCTGCTACTCATGCCCCCTCCCCCACAAAGGCCCAGATGGGGGTGGGGCTCTTCTTCTATCCCCTCTCTGCTGCATGCCCACAGCTGGTCTCCACTTCCCACCCTCAACATACATAATCAAGCAGGGGAATGACTCACTTCAGCCACTTTCAGCACCTCCACCCAGGAAGACCCACTGGGTTGGCCCATGCCCAGCTTTGTGCCTCCCTGATTCTGCCACTGATTCAGCCTCCCACAGCCTCTGCTGCAATGAATAACTCAGGAAAAGACTGTGTACCATAACTTGCCTCTTTGCCTTGCCTTTGCAATTCCTTCTTGCCTCTGACCACTGCATAGCTCAGCCTGCCTTCATCCCTGCCCCTCAACTCCCTGTGTCTGATTTGTTGTGGGTTCTTCTAGGCATAAAGCCATGCAGGAGAGGTCCCCAGGTACTGGCACACCTGTGCTGGGGAGCAGAGGTGGGTAGATGATCAGAGACCCCATACCAGGAGTGGATCACAGGCAGGATAATTATAGAAGAATTACAATAGAAGATCAAAGGCTGTTAACACCTATGTGGTGATGAGATTAGCAGGAACCAAGTAGAAAATAATGAACCATGGAGTCAACTGACTCCTTCAGCTCCACCTGAATAGAAATAGTTATGTCTCTCCCAGGCAGTTTATTTTTCATTTTGAGTGAAGCAGGAATCAAAGGGAGGAGGGGGAAGGGAGATTATTGTACCCTCACCTCTCCCTCACCCCCAGTATCCACCCCTGGATATTGTTAATATTTTCATGTCATTTACACCCAAAACTTCTATTGCTTTTGTTGGCTTGTTCTGTAGGTCCTATCCTCTGGAAACCATTTTGATATGTTATATTGTATTTGATTGTTTTTGTGCATACGATCTTCCATAGTTTCCTCCTGTTTCTTTACAAGACACAAGACCAGGAAAAAAAGAAGCAATACCTTTTTAAAGATGGTTAGATATGCTGCAATGTGTGAAAGTTTGAAAGATAAAAGATCAACCTCCATTAATGAGAAACAATTTTATGCAGCTTGTTTTATTTTTAGATTATACTTGTCTTCCCTACAGGTATCTGGATGACTTCCCTTCCTACTTCCAAGGTCTCCCCTTTGGAGCAGTGAGCAACACTGCTGATAATAGGAAAAAAGATTTAGATTGCAAGTTGCACTTACATTGATCATTTCCCTCTTGCCTTGTATTAATGCAAGTAGCTTCTAGAGATTTTAAAACTGTGAAAGGGTACCAAAAAAAAACACATTTCCCCACTCAATCTTTCCATATACAAAACTAGCACAATCTGTTACAGCAGTGGTACAGTGTATATTCTTGAGGATAGTGTCTTTTCTTCCTACCTTGCTATTTTCTGTGCAGCCTTTAGTCTTGATTCAACTTCAACTGCAGTACATGTATTAAGTAATAATGAGAGAGATTATAATCAAGTTGTTACAGAGGTTGGGCCATTACTGTGTTTATATGCTATGGTGGTATTTGGAGATATTACTGCTCAATATACTAGTGCTTCTTTTTAATAAGGATTTCTGCTAATATGACCCCAGGACATGTTTTACACAACTCTATTTTGTTTTAGGAACAGAAAATACTAATGGTATTGACAAACCAGAAGCTTTGTTAGGACTCTCAGTGAGTTCTGCAGGGGTCAAAGGCATTTTTCAAATCTCACTGTCATTTGTGGAGAAAAAAATGCGAAAAAAGTTACAAAATCACCATGTCTGCTCCAACCACAAAGTGCTTTTAAGTGAGGAAATAGAGAATATTTTGCCTTTGATGTAATGGAGGTGAGGCAAGAGAAAAGCACAGCAGGAGCAAGAAAACAAGACACCATAAGACTGAAAATATATTAACTGTTATGTAGCTGATGTTTTGGAGGATAAATCATAACATCACAAGCTGGCTTTTTAAAAATGTCTTTGTATGCTGCTTGATTTGTAAATTATTATTAAAGATAATAGGTTTTTTATCTTTTTAGTGGAAGCATCTATTTATTAGTACTTTTTCCCCTGGCTCTGATGTAACTTGGTTCCTACAATTTCTTCTATTCTAAATATTTCTCTTACAAAATCAATTCTTTCCCTGCCTCTCAATGCACTGAACCAGTCTGCTTTATTGGATCTAAAATACCTAGAAAGTAATATATTGTCATACAAATTAGTAGTGTATAGATTATCTTGCAAAACATAGTGATGCTCACATAAGGCACAGCCATACCTTAAAGGCACAATGAAATGTTGGAAATAGTGAGGAGTCACAGCTCTGAGATGGAATCCATTTTAGAATTCCCAGCATGCAGCGTGGCAAGCAAACCACCACTTTTTCCTCCTCTTCCTTGTCCTCATTTAGCAAGTTTGATATTAAGACTAGTTACAGACATTCAAAGAGCCCAAGGTGAAATTGATCTAAGTTAAGAGGCGTATTTTAGATTGGTATTAAATAGAACACACGTTTGTCCTTTGGCCAGGGAAGGTGGGGGGAAGGGGAGAGAGGGGGAGGCAGGGGGTGCAAATCTTAGAGCAGGTCCCACCATTTTAAAGCCAGTCTATGTGTGCTGAACTTCTGTTCTGTTACAGGTATAGATCAGTTTCCAGTCAGGTATGCCAGTAAAAGTGTATTGTCTGTACCTGGCCTAAGAGAGAATAGTCACTCTTTCTGACTATTCAGAAAGACTATTCAGAAATAGTGTACATAATTCTCTTCTGAATGAGTACATAGTCTGGGGTATACAGATAATGTTCAGTAATAGGGGATGGTGGTGGTGGTGCCCTTCACTTTGTTCCTGGAATAATCTGAAACAGTGAGCAACAATCTTACCCATAACTACCAATAACAGCACTGGGCTGACTCAGATGATTGGACTCAATCACCAAAGCAACTCCATGCATTTAATATCATTGTTCTGATCTGAACTCCACCCCCTGGGTGTGAGTGAAAAATTAATAGGATCTGTAAGGTGCTGTTTAATAAGGTCACTTAGAACACTGAAACTGAGAAATGTCTTTCATTAGAAGTTGGGAAGGTGAGGGCTCAAATTTCCTGAGCTGTGCTGCTAAAGGGCTTGACATATCAGTGCACAATGCTTAACTCACATGTACATTGTGGCCTCTCACATTTAAAAAATCTGAACCTGCATGATTTCCATATATTTTTTATTGGTAGCTAATAAAGATTTTGTAATTTCACAAAAATAGGAATTACAGGCTTTTGAAATGTGGTTTCTGTCAATTTTCTAAAGAAGGAATGCATTTCTTGTGTGCAGGCATGTCTTCTCTTACTTGCATGGATTACATTTTTCACTCAGACTCACAAAATAGAATTTATTTAAGAAAGTGACAAAGACAGACAAAAGTGGAGAAAAATGCATGTCTTAAAAGTGAGTTGTATATTCTGGAGTTGCTTAAATTATTTGAGCAAAATGGTAAGCCATTAATATATATTGAGAGTAGGCTAGGCATTAGAAGGCCCAAACTGTCCTGTTGTTCCTGATCTATGTGTTATTGCAGTTTCTTTAAAGCAAGTGGATATAGACTTAGATGTTTCGACTGCTGATTATTTTAAAAATCTTTTCTGAATATTTGGAGAGTTTCGAATCGATGTGGACCTTTTAATTGGTCCCCTGATTGGATTCAGATTTGAAGATTCAGCCACAGAATCAGGCCGAATCAAATCAGCACCTGAAGTTTCGCACAGCCCTAGTAAGCAAGGCAAGTTGTGTCTAGCTTGTTGTTCTCCTTCCATCTAAAGGAATCTTGTATGTTCAGCTGCAAAATGATGATGGGAGGATGCATTATCAGTTCACCACTCCTTTCTAAAAGAGCCTGTAGCCTAATTAGGGTACTGTCTAAAAAGGTGGGGTGGGACACAAGTTTTAATCCCTACTGTCTAGCATGGGTATAAAATTTAGCTCTCTCTCTTCTGGGCAAGCGCTCTCACTAGTATTTTATATATAAAGAAAGGATAGTGGCAATTATATTTTTAAAGAGTGACCCCTGCTCAGTTCTTTGAAAGAATACTCATAGGCACCTTAGGAGTAGATTTTCAGCTTTGTGTCCTAAGTGATTGAAAGTGTTTCCCTTGCAACCCTGATTTAAGTGCCTAGACACCGCAGAAAGGCAGGGATTGAGGCATACTCCTATGCTCAGCTTTTTTGTATAGGCAATAGCTAGGTTACTCCCATATAAGAACCTTTTCCAGCTTGTCTTCCATTTTTTGTAGTCTGCTTTTTGGACTCTTCCTCTTGATGCACATCCCCAATATTCCAGGCAATATACTAACTTCAGACATTTTTTTAATTCTTTAAACTCTATAAAACATTGTCTTTCTATTTGTGGCCTTCCCACTCTCTTGATCTAACATATTTCTGAGAGGGTACATCTACATGAGATGCTTAACTGCACAGTAGTGTAGTTTACTGTGCGGTAAGCATATGTGTCTGCACATGCACATGCTTATTATGCAGTAAACCTCGCTAATCATGAGTAAATTTTCTGCCCAAAAATGCAAGTAGCAAATTTACTTTCAGTTAGTAATGGTACAGTAGTGCTCATGTAGATGCCTAACCAGGAACAAATCTGCTTCTGGTCAGCTGTGCACCAGGGGGCAGGAGATTGTTCCCTGCCCCCAAGACATGCCTGCTGCTATGGCAGGCTCCACCACTGAAGCCCAGGCAGGGATTAGGTCCCCCTGCCCTGGCAGCAGGGAGCTCCAAGCCCCCTCTCTGAGATCGTAATCAAGAAACCGGGGCCGGGAGATCCCTATCTCCCAGCGCCAGCTCCACAACCGTGGAGTGATAAGGGGCTCCCAGTGCTGATCCTGTGACCATGGAGCTGGTCCTGGGAGATAAGGGTCTCATAGTGCTGGCCCCACAGTCATGGAGCTGATACTGGGAGATAAGGATCTCCAAGCACTGGCACCATGGTGTGGAGCTGGTGCTGGAAGCTAACAGCTGGCAGGGGCTGGCGAGCTTGTTCCCCAACCAGCTCTGCCAGTGCTCCCCAGCTTGTTCCCTGCCAAACTCCATGCTGGCAGACCTGAGCAAGGAACAAGCTCCCCAGTTTAGTCCCCAGGCTCTGCCCTGTGTGTGAGGCAGTGACCGGGAACTGTCCTGGTTAGGGGCAGGTTCCAGCCCCCTGCCTCTATTGGGTGATTGAGACACAGGGCTTGGAAAGAGCTTCAGGGGTGGAGTAGGTCCCAGCCCTGTGCCCTGATCTGCTGGTGGGGCAGCTACTAGCGAGATAACTTGTTTGCAGTGCCACATACCGCACAGTCAGGTGTTCCGCATGCTGCCCATGCATGCGCTCTGTTTTTTTTTTCCTCATTATTTTTACCCCTATCCAGGGGTCAAAAAACCTGGGGGGAAAAAAAACAACAGAGTAGCACATGCATGGGCAGCACATGCCACTGAAAAGTGGAGCCAGGCCACCTGGAGCTGCTCTGCGGCTGCCAACCAAATTCTACCCAACAGGATAGCTGCTAATGCACCCCTGGGAGGCCACCAGAACCCCACGTAAGGCTGCTGGGGCCATCACAGTTCTGGATCCAGCCTCCCCTACCATCTGTGGGGTAACTTGCTGCGTGCCAAAGTATGCATGGCATGGGCATTCCCCAGGGACTAGTAGCTGCAGCGCAAGGTGCACCGCTGCTACTTGTCCCTGAGGAGCCAAATGTCTGTGCTCATCTTGACATAGCCACAGAGTCTGTCTTTACTTTCTTTTTTCAGCTTCTCCACAAGTGCTCTTAGAATACTCATTTTTTGCAGCTTGTAACTTGCAGAAATCCTTGTCGGTTAAAACCCAAATCTCTAGCCCATACATTGCAATCAGAAGGTAATAAATACTGTAAATTGCTAATTTTCCTTTTCATTTCCATTAGCATTCCACTGACATTTCTCTCCCGCACCAACCTTTTAACACTTCTATAAAAGTTCCTACAAGGTGCAATCTTCTTGTCAGCTCTCTTCCATCCTTCTATCACTCATGATTACTGAGCCAAGATACTTAAATCTATTGACATTTAACTCCCCCCTTAATGTAATTCTTCCAAGAGGTACTATAGCCATTGTTACAATCTAGCTACAACCATTGTTTCAGACTTAGCTTGACTGATCCTCAGCCAAATTCCTTTCTACTCAAGCTCCACATGTCAAACTGCTATTGCACTTTTTCTGTAACTCCACCCCAAAACATAAGCAAAAGAGATGGCCTTAATTTTTCCCCCTATCTTCTCCACCCTTTGAAGAACACGTTCAATAGCAACATGAAAAAATATGGAATTCAGTACAGTGGCCTTAAGCCACATTCCATATTAAACTATTCTGTCTTCTGAATAGCCAATGGATCTAATTGCTTCTACTTTGTAATTTTAAAAAATCTAAATTGACTTTGAAATTAATGAATAGAAAACAAAATATGTATTATCTCATTAACCTTCACAACAACTGCACTGCCAAGTACAGAAGATAAATATTTTTATTCATTCCATTATCAGTGACTGGGAAACTGAAAGAGAAGCAACATCTCCATAATAGGCCTATGCAAATAGGGAACAATTTGACTCGGATTCAGCTGATTCGGATGCCAGAGATTCGATTTGAAGATCCAAATCGATTTTCCAATTCGATTCAGCCAAATTGCTTCAGAAGATTTGGAGCCGATTCGGAGATTTGGCCATATTGTATAATGGGGAATCAATTAAATATCTGTAACTTTGTTGTCTTTTGGCTGATTTGAATGAAACTTGCAGGGGTTTCTGGGAAACTGCATCTCAAAGTCCTGAAAGCAAAACTCGCATCATGTGTTTGTGTTAAGCCACAGTGGAGTGAACACTTCAGGGATGGTAGCTCTTGCTGAGGCCACAAAGTCTGCCAAGTTTCAACGAGATAGGGGCAGGGGTTTCTGGGAAACTACACGTCAAACTGCTGACAAGCAAAACTCATGACATAGGTGACACTGTGTGTGTTAAGGCACCGGTGGCGGGGGGGAGGGGATGAAAACTGCAGGCCTGATAGCTCAAGTTGAGGCACAAAGTCTGCTAGCTTTCAAGGAGATAAGTGCAGGGGCTTCTGGGTTCTGGGGCCCTGCACCTGCAGCTGCTGACAGGCAAAACTCATGTCATGGGTGCTTGTGCAACTGTGTCTATCTTGGGGCAGGGTGGGGGGGCCTACTGCAGGCCTGGCTGCTGGGCCCTGCTGTGGCCATGAAGCCTGCCAGATGTCAAGGAGATCAGTGCAGGGGGGTTCTGGGGTCCTGCATCCTTACTGCTGACAGGTAAAACTCATGACACGGGTTCTTGTGCAACTGACTGTCTCTGTCTTGGGGCAGAAGCAGTTCCCAGCTCTGTATTGATTCTTTCCTCCTCTTAGTCTGTGGTTTTGTAGGTGTTAAGCCTTGCTCATTAGCTCATTATCCTTGCTAGCTACTGTGTATTGAGCTGGTCCCTGAGTGAATCATGATTGATTGGTAACACAGTAGCTAGCAAGGATAACGAGTTAATGAGCAAGGATTTGCTTGTCAGAAGCTTGAGGTGAAGTTTCCCAGAATCCCCTGCATCTATCTCCTTGAAACTTGTCAGGATTTGTGGCCTCAGTAGGAGCTACCATCCTGGTAGTTTTTACCCTGCTGTGGCTTAACACACACACAACATGAGTTTTGCTTTCAAGATTTGAGGTGCAATTTCCCAGAAACCCCTGCACCTATCACCTTGAACCTTGGCAAGCATCATGAGATCAGCAGAGACTACCATCCTTACAAGTTTAATTTGAATCAGACAAAAGATAAAAAAGTTATACCTATTTCATTGATTCCCTATTATACCCTATGGCCGAATTACCATATCACCAAATCTTTTCCGAACCTATTTGGAAAGCCTAAAGCTTCCAGTGATTCAATTCAGATTTGTAGATTCAGCCTCCAAGTCATCTGAATCATCTCCAAATCGGAATCAGAATCCAAAGCTTTTTACAGCCCTACTTCATAACTATAGCAACTTGAGCAATGAAATGAGTATGTAAGACTTCTAGCTACATGGTCTTTTCTGTAACATACCTTTCACTTCATACACAACTTATCACATGCAACTTAAGTAAAGGGTCTATAATTTGCCTCAAAACCAGCAGTTGTTTTTTGGGTTGTTTTAAGTTCATTCACAGGCCATTTACAGACTTTCCATTTCTAAGAGAATCTCCATACTCCTGTTAGGAACCACAGCTGTACAGACATTCCAGATTTTTGTCCTAGACCAAAAAAAAATGGTGGCTCTGGAGGGAAAATAACCCAACCAATTAGAAGTCCCTCTGAGGAGAATTTATCCTTGTAGAGTAAATATTTGTACACACTTCTGCAGCTTAACTCCTTTTGGGGACCAGAGGATTGGAGATGTGTGGAAAAGGCCCCTGTGTCTTGTGAAGATTAAGGTTACCTTGGTCTAAAGAAGGCCTAGGGAACAGCTGCTCCTGCTTCTCCCAGACACTGTGAAGAAGTGCCACCAGATGCTTCCTACTGGCTCTTCACACACCAGGGACACTTTTACACATGTTTTGATACATTCAGATTAGAATGCATCAGAGAAAATTGATTAACTGGGTCTGCATCTTGTGTATTCAGTGTCCCCACATTTTGACACACGGGATGCTGAATACATGAGGTTCTGTGGGTGTTTAAATCAGAGAATCTCCCATGAGCCATTTTAATTAAAATACTACCCAAGAGGAGATATAAAGATGCCCTGGAGTTTCTGGTGTGTGAAGCAGGCAAGAAGATTTGCCCCAGTGTTCAGTGCCTGGGCCTCAGGAGCTGAGCAGAGGGAGCAGCACTGAAGGCAAATTGTGTGTGATTCCAGTATGAGAGAGCAAAGAAGAATGAGATTGGGAAGACCAGAGCAACCCAAGCTTTTCCCAGGACTGGAACCGCCCCAGTCTCAGGAAGGTGCAAGGAAGAGGGGAAAAGGGAAAGTTACAGGTTTGAGTGCTTGTACTACTCTCTCTCCTGGAATCATTTCTGGTGGTAAAACTTTTCCATCACTAAAACTGAACATTTGTATGTGGCCATAGTTCATATAGAAATTTATTTTTGACCAGAACATATTGTTTAATGTGTACATAGAATGTCTGTTAGATACTGTAGACCTATGGGCCTAGCCAACTCCAGTTAAGTTCACTTTAATTGACTTTATATAACCAAAAGTCATATTTAAAAAAAAAAAATCCTTATGCAAGTTTGAGATTCAGGAGGAGAGCAGCAGGATATCTTAAGACACTACTCCATCTGTATCATACTGGAGGTACATGGAATTACTTGGGAGGAGGCCAAACCATGGTTCTCTCTTCCAAGTGCACCAGCCAGCAGACTATCCCAGTCATTCAAACAGAGTAAATCATAAATCTCAGAGTTTTGTAGTAACAAGTGTACTCGTTGCTTCCTTGTGTCCCCCAGGAGAGTACAATTTGGCATTCCTTCAGTATAGGCTATATCTTATAGGCCAAATCTAAATTTAATGTATTAAATATTGTAATCACTAAACACTTTAAACAAGCAATTAAACTTGGAGTTATTTTAGTATGATATAAAGTAGAAATTGCTAATGCATCCAGCAGTGCAGAAGACAAAGAGGCCTCCTGGTGCGTACATGTAAAAAAGCCAGCTGATTGACCACCAATAAAACAAGTTTACTGTGAATGTATTTAGTTGTTAAGGGCAGTATAATGCATTATGGAAAACTGAAGATGAATACAGAAATGGAAAAAAGACTGTTAATCACTACAAAGTGCCATATTGGGTAAACAGGCATTTCAAAAGTGCAACATTTCTAAGCACTGTATGTGTTATGTGGCTTATTTAAAACACATTTCACATGTCACAAATGTAACATTTAGCCATTTGCAGGCACTGAATAATAGGCAGTCACTAACACTTCCTTAATTAGATTCGAACTAAATAGGTTTATTAGTAATCATAAATAAGACTATCAAAGCAACTTTTAAACATTTAGGCTATGGACATACATTACACATAAACTGGTTTAAGTGATTAGAGACTAGTTTAAATCTGTAACAGAACATAAGTTCAGTGCACATAAACCAGTTTCAAAATGGCTGAAACTGGTTTAAGCTAAACTTGGTTGAATGTAGTATCAGATTTAATTGACTTGGGTCAAACCAGTTTATGTAATGTCTGTCCCAGACCCCTTGCTGGTTTAAGTTAAACTAGAGTCTCCCGTCATGCCAGATGCTTTGTGGCCCTAGTCTGGGCTGAGCTGGCCTGGGCTGAGCTGGGCCGTCTGCTCCAGAGAATGAGCTGGCCCCACCCCTCTCCACCCTAGCCAGAGCTTTGGGGGAGATGACAGCCATGGCAGAGTTTGCCTGGCTTCACTCACTAGTCGCTGCTCAAGCAGAGATTCTCCAGTCCATGCCTCCCATCTCACATAGCACAGGCTCTAGCCCCATGGACCCTAGGCATGTGCTAGCTAATGCTGAGAGATGCATCTGTGTGTGTGTGTGTGTGTGTGTGTGTGTCCAATTTCACTGGGACAGGACAAAGGCAGACAGAACAGTGTCCGCTTAGGACTTTTTGGAGCTAATCAACAGGTCAGCTAGTAATGTCCCTCCTTGGAAAAAACTGTTTAAGAAGAGCTTGAACTAATGAGGGAGGCTTTTGGTTTGCTAATGGGCTGATAAACACCATGGTTTGCAGCCCTGTCAGATTTGCAGATGGGTTTGCAGACAGGGAGAGGGAGACCGAAAAGCTCAGTATCATTAACAGATGCATACGCTGCACACCTCTCCCCACCACACACTTTGCCTCAGAGTTCTAGTCTGCAGCTGGGGTCTGGCAACACCTTCACCCTTTGAGCAGTGAGTGGAGGGAAAAGCCTGAGACAGTGCAGGCCAGGGGGGGAGTTCAAACCCACCCCTAATCAGAGCATCCTGTAAGGGCCTGGCCATGCCCCCTCCTTCAGCTCAGCATTATGGAAGGGAAGGGAGGGCTGCTATAGTGCCCCCTGGCTTCTCGCTTTAGCAACTGCAGACATATGCCTGCATTTCTGGAATGAAAAGGGAATGTCTATCCACCTTCAAATTGGTTCAAACTTTGTGGGTTAGACTAACCTACAAAGACTGAATCAATTCTGGCTCAGGCTTTTTGAATGTCTGCCCCTAGCCTTAGAGTTCAGAATATAAAGGAAATTGGTACCTATCCCTGTTGATTTCTAGAGAGGAAAATGTGTACTAGATGTTCTATGTTCTGTTTAATTTAAAAATTTTAAATTCTTCATTGTAGCAAATAGATAGTTGGGTATTAGCCTGAAAGTAAAATTACTCTTGGTATTCTGTGGAAAAATTAACAAGAGGTATCCCTGACAACATGATCTAAAATAAACATTGTTACATGATGTGACAAATAAGTGTACATAACTTTATAAAAGGAAACATTTCTGGGGCTATTTCTAAAACAATTTTGTCATCACAGAAAAAAGTATAGCTTTGCACTTTTATTACTTCTATGTATTGTATGCTTTTTGGAAATCTAGTGCCTACAACAAAAAATCAGCACCTTGCATAACATTTGATAATTAAAATAGAAAGCTACATTGTGAACTTAATGTAGGTCAATGCTTGGTGCAATTCTTTGATTTTTACACATATTTTAAACTGAATCTGTAACTAAACTGTAACTGTTATTAACCAGCCATTTTTATGGTTCAAAAGTTATTTCAATGCTCTCCCTTTGTTGAATCTATTTCTGCCTCTGTCGGAGACATAATACTGGGCTAGATGGACCTTTGCTCTGATCCAGTATGGCACTTATGTTCATAATTCAAATATGAAGATACTACTTATATTTATATGCTGAAGATGTAATCTGCTATCAGTTTGTTTGTAATTTATGTAGCTGATTTTCAGCTCAACACGTTTACTACTGGAACTACATTCTTTCTGCATCCTAAGATCATATCAATTTCATAGTACATTTTAGTTGTGCAATAAATACAATAGGCTTTACATGATATTCAGTAAGAGCACAGGAATTAAGTACTTCCTCTCTATGATATATCTATATTATTATATAGGGCTCTATAAAGTGTTAACTTCAACAGCGCTCAGAACATTATACTGGGGTGAAGTGATATAAATCTGAACTGATGAAAACTTGTGTATCTCCATTGTCTTGAAAGAAGGTAAAGTTACATCAGCTGAGGATCTGCTCCTAACATGTACACTTAGAAATAAGTAAGATATCAAACATACCTGAGTGTTTGCTATTGACAAATAGTGTTTGTTTTATCAGTGACTTTATACTTGTTCTTTTGTTACTATGAAGCATCAACATTTCAGAGCATAGTTTTAACATACAGTCACGATCAACTTACCATGCAGAAGGTAACAAATGATATTAATTTTGCTGCAAAAAATATCCTAATACTTTTATATTTAGTTAACAAAGAGTTAATTGATACCACTTAATGTAGGATGTGTGTAAGGTATATAGTTCATAGAGGTATAGAATATTTCTATGTAGAATAGATGTATAGGCTTATTTTATAGTAATGCTTATTTATTTTGAGCACCCAGTGGTGAAAGTTTTGGGGTAGCATTAACAGCCTTTGTGGTAGGAGAAAAGCAGAAAGCAGCCAAAATTATGACAGGGAAATTGGGTTAACAGCTGAGGGAACTGACAATCTATGAGAACCTGGGAATGCCACGGACAGATTATATGGCCCAGAGGCTTAGTGAAACAATTATTGTTTTATTTATTTATGCTCATCCTTGGCTAACTGAAATTGTATATTTCAGCTGCTGGTAGATATTTTGTTGTAAAGCAATTTGTGTTCCATTTTGCAAATATCTATCTAACATTTATCCTATTTGATCAGCTACAGCCCATGTATTAGATGAATATGCTGGGCACTAAGTCCTGTTAAAACTTTTTATGTGAGCAAAACTGCACCATAAATAATGGGGTAAAGTCTATTTTTCTTTTCTTTTTTGTATGTCAAGCTGCCTTTACACACAATAGGAGAGAAATATGCTAATTCTTTCATTTAAAAGGAAGGGGACAAGTTCCTGAAGCACATGAGCTAAAATAGATATGATTATTAATGTATTTATTCATAATAATATTGTGCCATAATAAAAAGGCTGCTGTGTTTCATTATAATATTTAATAATAACTTCAAAATACTTGAAAAACACTAATCAAACCACACAAAACCAATGGTTTTCTGTTGTACAGATGGAGCAGAAAGGTTAATAGTTTTCTCAAGGCCACAGAGAGATATGATGTAAAAGGTGAGATTAGAAATCCTGGGCTCCTGATTGAGGGATCAAATCAAACACATTTCTTCATTCATATATGCTGAAATCCTGTTAACTGCTTATGGCACTTGTAAACAGGTACCTGCCAATTCATGAACTATGGTGAAATGGTTCATGTTCACATTTTTTCTTGATCAAGTATATTTTGTGTTAGATTCTTTGTAGTTAAATTACTACTGGCCAAAGAAAGGTTTTGAAGGATGCTCTTGTGTTTTAAAACAAAGAAAATCCCCCTCCGCTCCGTCCCTGCTCAATGACGTGTTGTGATGGAAATCTCAAATTATATACATATACCTCAAACAGATATATATATATATATACACACACACACACACACAGAGTAAACTTTTGTTTACTGTATATATATAAACAGTAAACTTTTGTTTTCCTCAGTAAGTATCATACCAAAATTGTTAGAGGACTCCAAGCAGATGTTGTATCTGATGGTAAAATTACAGCCAGCATTAGGCACTAGTATATCAATGGCTTTATCTCACACTGTCGATGTAATAATTTGTCATCTTATCCAACTCTCACAAAATCCAACCTTTTGCCTTTGCAAGCTTTTGAGCACAAACACCCTTCTTCAGGCATTGGGAGACTGCTGCTGTTATGAGGTCTACCCTAGAGAACTCATAACAGCAGCAGAGTCTCCCAGTGCCAGAAGAAGGGAGTTTGTGCCTGAAAGCTTGCAAAAAACTTTTCCCCAACTATTTTAGTTGGTCTAATAAAAGATATTGCATCTACCCAAAGAACCATACATGTATGGTGTTGTTCACATCTAAGCTATAGGTTTAATGCTGTTCAGATGAGTAGGGTTAATAAGTCAGATTCTTTCATTGGTTATTCCCAGTTCAAGGCCATTTTAACCTAATGTGTTTGAAAAGGGTAATTTGGGGTAGAATGTGACCAAAGGTTGAAGATAGAAGCTTACATGAAATGAGGTTATGTTTTCACTTCAGTGTCCCATGGAAAGATATCCATATCCATCCAAATATTTGCATCTATGGCACCAGCTGACCCCATTCTCGGGAATCCCAGCAGTCCTTCAGAAGCAGGACTGAAGCAAATAGAGAAAAGCTTGCATAATATATATTCATGCAGTGCTTGTTCTGGTCACTTGTGCTCTCAGCCTAGTACCTTGAGCACTACCATTCAGGTTAGTGAGTGCATCTACACAAGATGCTAGAAGCAAAGTAGACTAATTCTACTGCTCATTAGTGTGTCATGTCAAAAATTATGCTATGTGCTAATGCACAGTAGAATTAGTCGACTACACATTAGTGTCGCATAAAAGACATGCACCAGTGCTACTGTGCAGTAGTGCTGATTATGATGCATTTAGTACCTGCCCAGGAACAACATAAAAATGATAAGAAAGAAAAAGAGGAAACTTTCCATGGGCAAATGAAGGACTTAATGAAGTTTCTTTTTTTTTTTCTTGAGCCAGGTGTTTTCAATGTGTTTAATAAAAACACTGAAAGGACTGAAGTGCTTTCATACCATTTTATCCTTTTATTTAATACTAATGTCTGCACTAAGCTTTTTGCTTTGTTTTGCTTAATAATGCTCAATCTCATTAATAAATCAGAAGCACCAGGGATCCACTTGTGCTTTGGGCTGCAGAATTAGGGCCTGATTAATAAAATCCTGAACACTTCAATTACATGGCGTTTTGGCATACTTTGCTACTGCACCCCAGAGAGGAGGGCACATCATTTTTTTCAGTATGATGTGCTTTCTGACTTCACAAACATATTTTTTTATGTTACAGACAAAAGTTTACCTTTTCTAGGTGGGACTGCATGGCTCTGCAATGTTGAACTGACAATATAAATGTGAACTTTAAAGATGATTTTGCAAATTAATTCATTTTCTTTCAAAAGGGCATTTTGTAAAAGTCACTCATTGATCTTTTCCTGTATGCCACATCCCAAAAATATTTGTATCAATGTTAATTATCAAATGCTAGCTCTGACAAAATGGGGACCTAGCATTTTATGTTAATTACTTGTATGTTACTTTCCATCATGTTTAGTGTGTTACACATTTTCTTGGACAATGCACCAACAAAACAGTTCAAAGACAAAAGGAACATAATCACCACTGTACAAAAGTTGATTAAATAGAAGATGTATAAATTATGGCAGCCCCTATGCCACCTTAAGTCACACAGTGTGCTAAGAATTTAGCCATGTTTCAGGCTACTATTGATTTTCTAATCAGCTTGAAGAAGAATATATTTACCATGAAAATTCTGTCAGTGTACAGGAGATAGACTATACTAGCTCTAAGATCCACAACAATTTTATAAATAAACACACTCACCAGTATATTATGTGCACTTCTACATTTTTACTGTTTAAAAAAAATGAATCAGTATATTGTCCTCAGTTTTAAACTTTTATACAAATTTTTTAAAAATATTTTCCTCACTTTAGTTTAAAAATTGTTTGTTTATTAACAGAGAGGTGAAAAGTCACATACTATAATAAGAAGGGACAGTATAATGGTGTATGATGTTTCAGTGCACTTTGGTGCCACCATTTTGTTGTACCTATAAGAATGCAGGAAATAGTGGATAATGCTGCTTCACTGATTTTGAACCTGCATATTGTGGACTCAATATGCTGAATTTATTATTACATTTTCAATGGATGAAAATGGGCATTTGTTCCCTCTAAGAAACGCCATTGTTGTATGTCGCATTACAAATGTGCATTCAACAAAACTCATCTCTCTTTTTCTCTAGAATCCTTCACACAATAAAATGCTAGAACATTTTTCTTTGAGAGAAATAGTGTATCATTCATACAGACATTTATTCTTTCCTTTTTTAATTATAAAGAGAAATCGGGTCTTTTACTGAGCTATTGCCTACCTAATACTTAAAAAAAAATAGACTTCAAAGAATAGCGAAAGGAAATCATTTTTTTGATAGAATATAGTGAAAGAAACTTTTCTCTGCATTTAGACACACAAAACCAGAATTAACACAAATAAATGGAAGAAGAAACAACATGAAACTGGAAAGTTAAATTTGCATATTTCCAACTTGTCCTGGTGTGGTTACACTTTGGATTCCCAGTTCCAACTTGATTAGTATGTGGGAAGTGCCCATATGGCATACTGTGTCTTTTAGAATTGAATCTAATAAGCCATTGTGGTGGCAGCATGCTAACTAAGCATTAAGCATCCCAGTCTAGTCCTGCTCCATAGGATTACTAATGCACCTCTGATTGATAAATGTTTATATAGACTAATGTGGCTCCTACACCAACTGTCTCCTTGATACAGAAAATGCATATAGATGGACAGAAGCAAACCATAAGAGCACACTAAAGCGATAAGGAAGGGCAGGTTCATGAATGAGAAAGGGCCTCATCTGAACTCCAAATGGAAGCATCCCCATTCCATACATTTTGGAGTAGGCCTGTAAAAGGAGGAGAGAGGTAGAGGGAATCTATTTTAAAAGGGATTTAAGGGTAGCCAGAAGAGGTGGGGCTAGCAAAGGGGAAGCATTAAAACTAGACTAGTTATCACTGCCATCAAATTATGCTTAATAATTATGAACCGAGAAATATGGGAGAAACTCAGCCCTGCAAAAGGAGAGGAACAGTGTGGGACTGTCTGCCTCAGCTTGAAGGCTGCATGATCGGAGAGGATCCAGTGTTACCAAAAAAGAAGGAATTTGTCCCTTAGAAATGAACAAGCATTTTACAACAAGAAGTAGAAAAGAGACTATTAAATTCTAAAAATAAAAGGCAATAATTTAAGAAGGAAAACCAACTTTTAAAAGGCCACATTTTTAAAAAGGCTTTAATTTGATCTCTACATTTGCATATCCACAGTTTTTTAAAGCAACTGTGGACATGCAAAACCTTGCCCATATTACCCAAGATTTTTGTATGTGGGCAACTGGGGAGAGAGTTGAAAAAGTGTTCAGTGCTGCTCTAACTCTATCCCCACTAAATCAATTAGCATTGGCTTTAACAGGAGAAAAGTTAGGGCAGCTCTGACTGCTTTTGGAACTCTAGTTTCTGAGTTTCAAAACAACAAACATAAATGCTATTTGCTTGCTTAAAATCAAACTCGAGGGACAGAAAGTTTTATTCTCGAAAAAGAACGTCTAACAATTTGTGTGTGTAAAATTATGACTCAGTCTTGAAGGCCACACTTTCAAACTTCTACACTAGTGATTGTATATTTGGCTCAAACAGTAATTTACAGTTAAGCAGTATTTACCCAATAAGAAGTACCATATTTACTCAAATGTAAAATGAGGATTTCCCTCCAATCAGCACAGAAAAAAAATCCCCTTTTTATGTTTGCATACAAAAATTATCATCAAATGCACTGTCTATCACTAAACTGATGCCAGAAGCAAAATATGCTCAGTAATGGCAACCAGCTATGAAGCTGATTCAACGCAGATGAAACTGAGCGTATCTGTAAAACATATGGCCCATATTGAGCAAATATATAGATGAGAACCTACCACAAGACTAGATTAGTGCAGTCCACCTGAATAAGATATAATGTCCATTGTGATCAGTCCCTATCAGCACCAACTCTTTTTAAGCACATGATGAACTACTACATCAATTATATTTAGACTTCCTCTTCATTCCCACAGCTAAGCAGTGCCATTCTTCCGCATTTCCAATAATTCCTGTTTCTTCACCAGCCTTAAATGTTTGGCAAACATCACCAAATATCTGTGTAGATGAGAAGCTCTGTTGCCCGTCTCTTGGCCAGTCAGTGACAGGTGCCCTGCACATCATCTGCATATACATTTTGGAGGGACCCAGGACTCAGGACAAGAAAACTTGGTTCCAGAGACAATTGTGGGGCTAATTAGAACATTTATCTTTTGCAAGAAGAGGGGAAGTATCTGGAGTACATATACTGAGCAGTGCTGGGCTGTAGAGTCACCATGGCTTGAAACACTGTCGACTCTGCTGAGGCCCAACCCAATGAACTAAGTAATAAATAATGAGCATTTTGGCTTTGGTTTAGTATCATGAATAGTTTGTGTGTAAGTAGGTGCAAAAGTTCTGCTCAAAAGTGTGTTTATGGAGTAACTTTGCTGAAACTTGCAGCAGTTAGCAAAAAAGATAAAATGCATCAATTTTTGAGGAAGTAGGGACCCATAGTAATGCAAACCACTACAACTATACTTATTTCAAAGTCAATAAGTTTTGGTCCCTTACATTTTAAGGTACTTTCTGCTTGTTTTCAGCAGTTTCTGCCCCTTCTTCCCCTTCTTCCCATGTGCATCAGGCATGTGGTCAGGGAGGGAACAGAGCCCAAGCAGTGTCTGACAGAAAGGAGGGTGAAGGAGCTACAGGAATAAACAATTGGGGAGGAGGGGCACAGAGGGCAAGGGGACTGCCTGACACCCCCACCCCGCCGCCCCAGCCACTATTTTCCCTACGGGGGGGAGGAGGGTATGGTACAAATTCAAGACTAACTTTCAATAATTAGATTATATACCTGGACAATTATAGCAAATATGTACATTTTCCATACATAGAATCTAATTATTGGGGAGGGGGCATCTGAAATCCAGAGCCATCTTAGATTTGAGTAAATACGGTAAAATAGGTGCTGTTAATGGGTGCAGTTAGCTTATTAGCAAGTGTACTAGTTTTCAAATATCTCATCTTGCCAGTATCAAAAAAAGAAATGTCTTTTCTTTGCTGTATGGAAATTAAGCTTGAGATTTGGGGAGGATTACACATTATGTTTTCAGAGTATACCCTTTGTAGTGAATGGAAACAATTACACATAAGCAGCATTGTTACATTTCTTATTTCCAATATTTGCCAAGTCACGCACAAAATCTGCTTGCACAACTTTTGCTGCTCTTATTAATTATAAACCAAACATGAATAATATTTTGCTCTTATTTTTAAATGAACAGCATGAACTTGAGCAGGCATAATTCTGCAACAATGCATAGAGGTGTTAGGTTATAACCTGCTGCCACCACTAAACCATGCGTGGAAATATATTACAAAAAGAGATTGTATAACATACCAGTGCACTCAGTGCACCCTTCCACATAGGCCCCAATAGACTTGCAAACTTTAAAACTCAGTCCAGTAGCTGAAGACTTTAGTCATATCAGGGAGAATTGAATAAAGGGGGCAAAATTGACAAAATTACCCCACTCTCCACATCCAGATTAAATACTGATCAGATAATAACTACAGAGGTCTCCTCATAGGAAAAACAGTAACAGTTTTGTTCAGTTTTGAGCACTTGTAGATGTTGACATTAGCCAACACTGGTTGAAAGGGTATTTTTGATATCAGAAATTCACTAGGCATCACTATTGAGAAATATAGAATACTTTCTTGACTAAAGCAAAACATTGTAATCCAACTTTTTACCTTGAATAAAAGTCCTGAATTATAGATTTTAGAGAGAAGGACGGGGCCAATCACTTCATAACAATTTTCCCATTTAAAAACCATATTCAGTATGCACGTTAAACTTCAATTGTAGAAGGTCACATCAGAACAGTCGGAAACTATCAACAATGAAATTGGTTACAATATCTAATTCACTGTTACATAAAATGCATTTACGGTATAATAGCTAAGGAATGCATGTAATTTAAAGAGGCCTCCTATAGCAATCACTGAGACTGAACATATGCAGTATAATAGGTCTCAAATCCATTGCATTTACTTTGAGTGCAAGAGCTTTTTTGTCCATTGAGAGCCCCTGGCTTAGCAAGAAAGTCAGACTGTGACATTATTATATTAAATTAAATCATAAGTGCCAATCAGAAGAAGTATTCCTTTTGATTTTCGTTGACTGTATTTTGCATGCTGAGCTCACTTTTCAGGGCAGACTCGGCACTGTCCTCATTTTCTGATCCTTTTGCCTCATTTTTCTTATATATGCTTTTTTTTTTATAAATGCGTGTGGCTATGGCAGCAATACAAAGCAGGATGAATATCACAACTGCTATCACACCTAGAAAGGAGAGAAGAGGAGAGGAAAGTGATCAGACAAACTAAGCAAACAATAACCTGACTGTCAGGGTTTGCCTATGCTAGGATGCTCTAGGAAGTTAATTCAAATTAAATTTCGAAGTGGATTAGGAGGACTGCAACAAAGTTTTTTGTAGAAATGCTTATTTGGGATTAATTTGGATAGCTAGATTCACTTGAGAATTGCACTGTACCCAAATTTACTTGTGAATTAAGATAATCTGAATTAAGAACACTTTAATTCTCAATAAGAGAGTATACCAGAGGTTTAATGCACACAATCCATACAGACACTGTGGAGCATTCAGGGTCAAACTAACATATTGTATCTTCTGGTAAAACATTTTTTTCTTATTGCCTGTCATCAGCCATAGTGTAGCACTATGGTGTACTATTAGACAATTGTTATGAAATTCAAGATATGGTTGAAAAACTGAACACACCTACATTCTGTGGGCCCCAAAATAAGGTGCATGTCTGACACTTTCACTTCCAAAGCTAGGTTTGTGGTACTGTGCTTCATTGGGCAGGTGAGTGTATATTATTTCCCTGCATATATAGGGCTGTGTGCGCTACACAGGTTGTACTGGCTATTCCTCTCCTTCAAAATAAATTAGAAATAATCACTTGACAGATTGACACCACAATGAAAAAGATAACAAAACACTAATAGTGCAGTCCCAACTGACTGGATAGAAAAGAAAGGGAATGCAACATATATCTTTTAATGTGTACTTCATAACTTTGGGAAATACTTAGATACCTTGGTGACAACTGCCATATAAGAGGCTAGATCAATAGGTAGTGTATAAAAGCCTAGATTGGACAGAAAGGCTTAGAGAAGCTACTACTGAAGAATTAATGTACTGATACTGTAATTGATTTGGGCAAGAAATGGAAAATACTGACAGTTCCATGTTGACAGATATTTTAAGTCAAAATAGGATACTTATTTTCAAAAAATTTCAAAGATTTGTCAGTTTGTTATGAACTCCTTCAAGCAGCCATCTTGAAAAATACTGATTTTATATTAAAGAACAAGAACATCCTTGTGTGATTTTTCTCTGAATGAAGTAAGGGCCTTTTCCCACCTTCATTTGCAATAGTTGCAAATCATTAAAATGCTGTGATGTATTGAAGTTAGCATGTATTAGGAGGATGTCACATTGTGTATTAGGAGATAACCCTTGCCTGAAAGGGAACAACTTTGCAACATCACAAGGGCACTTAATTCATGCTAAATTGCTTGAAAATGCATCTGCTTGCATTTTAACTACACTTAGTAAATGTTAAGTTGAATGTGCAACACCACCCTAACGCTGCAAGCCACTCTGAGCATTTTCTGGGAAGGGTAGCTATTAATGTTATTAATGTTTTTACTAGGTCTTGTTTTAAACAAGATATTTAAACATAGGCTTAAAACCATAAAACATTGTGTGTACATAAACCTAAATGTGCTTAGTCACAGTATCCAGGGATGTTTAGTTAACTTTTTAAAATAAAGGGAACTGTAGTAGCTAATAAAATATCTCCTGTGTTTTTAGTATACCAAGAAAATACATGGCAAACAAATTATCTAGAACATAAAATAATTATTCTTCCTACACGAAAAGTAAACATTCAAAGAGGCAGGCACATAATAGAACCCAATATCAGGAACCAACAGTGAAATCCTGACCTTATTGAACCTAATATGAAGGACAGGATATAAATATGAATAAATAAACAATGCCAAAATCACCAGGTGCTACTGTATTTTCAGAGTTTCATCTAAAAATCACTCGGAGACATATCTGACTGATATTCATTGGTCCTGTTATCAGTATCATTAAATTTAAAGTCTCATTTCCATTCGTTCATCATATGCAAAATATCCATTCATTCAATGGCATTTCTAATAATAATTCAACTTTGTAGCTCCAGGTTATTAACCACAGTGGTAAAAAACCATTAATATCCTGCATATCCCAGTTCTAACAGAAGGTATTCCAAAAGTTGCCTTAAAATTGTAAATGTGATCATTGGCATTTTTGCAGGCCAGGTTTAAACCTTTTAAATCTGTTTCTGCAGTGATTCTAGAATAATGACATGAGGGACACGGAACCATTAACCATGTGTCTCATTGGCTATGGGATATCATCATTTAAGTAGCATGTGTATAGATGACTGTAGATCAGGGGTGGGCAAAATCTGGTCTATGGGCCAGATTCAGCCCATAGAGAGACTTTGTTCAGGCCATGGTAGGTGTCTCAGTTACATCTGAGGCTGCCCAGAGCCTGCATCTGGGCTGCCCTGTGGCTTCTCAAACACTGCTGTCACCACTGCTGCCTCCATGCCACACAGTGGGGCAGTGGTGACAGCAGAGAGGAGCTGCAGGGCAGCCTGGGCATGGGCTCCATGCATCCACAGCAAGAAGGGCCCAGCAGTGGTGAGAGGGAGGATGTTGTTTTTCTCCCATGCCCAGCAGCAACTTCTGCCCAGCCATTACTGCTACTGGTGCTGCACATCATGAGTAGTCAGGTCCAGAGCAACTGCAGGGCAGCTCAGAATCAGATCTATAGGCACAAGTCCCAGCTGGTCCAGAGCTAGTCTGCTGTGGCCAAGGCAAGTCCGGGGTGGGTCGTGGCCGTGGCCGAGGCAAGGGCCATGCGCTCAGCCGCTGTTGGGTGCAGTAGTGGTGGCAGAAAGCTGCTGCAGGGTTATTGCAGTGGGGCGGGGGGAGTGCTGAACTGGCCTGCAGCAGCTCCCCAAAACTGCTTATATGGCCTGTGGGCCCAAATAATTGCCCGCTCCTGCTGTGGGTTCTAGTCCTAGCACAACAATCTTTTCACAAACTGTTCTTCTAAATATTTGTATCCTTAGTAGGAAGCTTTCACAGTTTTGTTCCCCTAGATTTTTTTTACTTTTGTCATTTGTCTGTTCAGGTTCTTAATGTCCTTACAAAAGAAATCTATTCTGAATTTAACCAGAGGACTGAAGGAAAAACCATTCTTATTTCTGTTGAAATGACTAATGGAAATTGAACCAGTGAGTGAAATACACAGAAGAAAATCCATTTTCAGGAGTGAAGAGGAAGTTCATTCTCTACATCTCCTCCCAAGGGAAACAAATACCATCAGAAAACTCTCATGGGATAGTGCTTCACAGGATAACACTTTAAAGAAAAATCATGAACTGTCACAGACATATACTTGTTTCCAAATCAGTTATGGAAACTGAAATTCTCCAGTGAGTTCTGTGTCCCTAATCTTTCATTGCTTAGATTTAATTGACATATGGAGTAAAGAGAAGAGATAAAATTGGTAGGCTTCTTAGCAACTATTGAGAAGGCCTTCAGCTCAGAAGATATCTGGGAGATCCGGAAAAGCCAGAGGAACAGAGTAACGATTTCCTAATACCCAATTGTATTCCTTAACCACGCAACTTCCCTTAGTCCTCACAATGAATATTTTTTTGGGTAATATACTGTATAAGTAAGTGCCATTTTAGTTTTAGATAAATGGAATTATGTATAATTCTGCCATCATCTATCTAATAAAAATGTTGAAAAGTGCTATTTCAGGAAGATCATATTCCTTTCTAATTGAATCATCTAGATTGACCAGCAATTTTTTTTACATCACAGCAGTGCACATGTAGATGCTGATGGGGCTGGCTGAGGCACAAGGGTGCTTCAGTGCAGCAAGCTCCACACAGAGCAACCTCATGCCCCAGCCAGCCACTTTGCAGCATGTTGATCTGGGGGGAGCAGTCTCAGGCTGGCAGGCTAACCTCCCCCACTGCCATATGTGTCAGAGTTTATTGCTACGTATTAATAGCATGTGGAGACGCACCCTCAATCAAGCAAAGCTAATACCCGTTTTGTCAGGAATAAAGGCAAGCCAAAAGCTGAGATATATTTAACAAAAGGGTTTCCTCCCTTTGGACATGCACTGCTGGCAAAAGTGAATAATTGGTATAGCCAGAGAACTATAAAATTCCTTTTCCTTGAATATATGCTATCTGCCCTAAGGCACCCAACTGGTTTATTTCCATATTGTATATACCTATATTAAGGAGCATGGCAAACTCATCTTAAAATTGTGTGTAGAATATTTCAGCACTTACACAAGCTCTCACCATATAATTAGAACATGAGTGCTAGTGATAGTATTTTAAAATGCCACTTCTATGTTTTCACTCAGTGTTTAACATTTATAGTTATACAGGGCCCTTATACAATTTGTCTTGTGCACACAAAACTCCCACGGACTTCACTTGATCAGTGAAAGATTCAAAGTTATTTAAAAATGATTCCAGTGAAGCTTTTATAGTCCCTATTACCTCCAATAATTGCAGAGTCACTTCTGATTGCATTAGCTAAGGGCTCTCCCTCATCTATTGGTCCAGAATGATCTGCAGCAGAAAAAAAGAAAATGACACAGAAGGGTTCTTAAGATAATACTTCACATGCAATATGGAACTGTGAAGTTAGCGAAGATCTATGAGGCTCTAAAAATTAATGTTATAAATCACATTATATGGAAGCGAACAGGAAAGTTAAAACATTTAGAGAAAAGATAAAGGCTAGAAAAATAGAAAGGAAAAGGAAACAGAAGAAATTTTTTTTTCCAAACTACCCCTGCCAAGTACCCCATGTGAAAAAGATAGTAGTGATTGAAGTTCTGAACACTGTACTTGTATTTTGTTTCAGAGAGTAGAACAAGCAATAGCCATATGCTACCTGCAAATGAATGGGTTGTTTCACTTGATGTTGAGTCAGCTGCAGTTAAAGTACCACAGTTGGATTCAGTGAAGCGTCCCTTTACACTGACTGGGGCTGAGCTGCTATGGTGCAATGCAGCCTTCAAAGGAGCAATGTGGTTGAACTGCACTGAAGAGAGACATCCAATAAACCCCTGAGAGTTTGCCTTCATAGTCTCCTCATCTACATCACTATTTTCTGTTAATCAAAAGAAACAGAACACAATTAATCATAGTGCAAATGTACAGAATAAAGTGACAGAAGAATAATTGAATAATTAACCTGCATTCCTCTGAGTATATTTGAGCTACAGCAACATATGTAGATTCACTGAATTCCTTTTTTTGTCTGCCTTTAATGGAAAGAGTCAAATATATTCAACATTTTTTTATGGATGACAGTTGCTAGTCTGCTGAGGGACATACTTTTAACTTACTATGGAAAGTTCCAAACCAAAGCAATTCAAATGCAACTAAAAGATTTACATTAAAATGTATCCCTTTTTTATTCTGTAAATAGATAAGGATGAAAATAATGAAAAATACATATTTTATTAGGCATCCACTCAAAAATAGGCACATTAGTGGATTAGATTTTTTTCTACAGGTTCATAAATCCACTCCCCTTTGTCATCAGTAGTTCTGCCAAAATACAACAAAAAATATCTCCTCAGACCTCAGTTCTTGGAAAGTCATACGAATCCTATGGTAGACGAAAAATGAGTGGTTCTCCAAATGAGTCTAGGCTGTGTGCATGATGCCAATACTTGCTCCTTTAGCAAGAAGGTATCTTCTCTTGGGGTTTCTTGGTAAGAATATGTACCCTATCAAAGCTTTGTATTTGCCCTACATTCTACTTTGGTAGGTGCATATAGTGCACTTGTGCTGACACAGTAAATCAACAACCTGCAGGTAACAGCCAATATTAATTGCTCAAGAGTTATGTATACAGAAAATAAATTTGAGCTTCACCCATAATAAGGATAAATGCCATCTCATACTGTTATATTCCCCACTTTACACAATGCATCCTTAAGCTATAGCACAGAAAACAGCCTGTGATCTTTGCTAGCAATTGTTAAAATGTATATTCTAGTTTATCACTATTCATTGTATAATGAGATGGAAAGCTCACCTTGTCCTGTGAAATGAAAATTGGGCTAGCATTTTGTGAAATGTATGTTAAAAAAAAAACAACTCCCAAAGAAACAAAAATGATCTGAAACAAACAACAACCAAGCATCTTTATCAGACTCTTTCTGCTTAATCCAAAGAAAAATATTAAAGCAATTACTGGTTATCAGCAGGACTCTGATGACCTAAGTAGATAGACTATATAAAGCACAGGGAGTTTTAACCATCTCTTTTATCTTTATGTCACACACTCTGGTCTGGGGATAAAATTAACTATCTCTGACAGGGTGACTCAGTTAAACAGGATAGTGCTGGTTAGAAAGCTAATAGCTGGTCAGCATTAGTGTTCTCACTATTCCTAATGTTTGAAGCTGAATTGTTGGTACTATAAATGATTGGGAAAGCGGGATGCCATGAGTTATTAAAAATAATGGAATTGTTTGGGTTTCCTTATTACTCTGGTCTTTAATGATTTATGAGGGACATGCAGAAAATTTCTAGCCTGACAAATAAAAAACATTTGCATTCAACTGTTAACATTTCAAAACAGCTCCTTTTAACACCAGTGCACTTGGTCCAGTACAACTGCAACTTGACTATAAGTGTCTCAGGTTACCTTTAAACTGGCATAAAGACATTTAAAGCAGAAATATACACCCATTAAAGAGTGTTAATACATTCTAAATGGCCTCTAAGTATTTTAAAGTTATGCCACTTCAAGTGAGGGTTATCTTTGATCTGTTTTGCCAAGTCATTCTAGGGTATTTTTCAGTTGCTCCAGGAAGATAAAAACGTCTATTTTCATTTCTCTTATATCCCAGGGTGTGTCATTCCTATCCCTTCCCGCTCTCTTGATCTGTGGGCAAACTTTCAACTCTCCTGAACTCTACCATCCAGCTGGGTGATGCTGGTCCCAAGATAACACCCCATTCTGCCACAACGGGTGCAACCCCAGCATACCCCAACCACTTGGAGCACCCAGGTGCAGCTCCCCAGTTTGCTGGTTAGTGTAGTACCCCTATGCAAACAGCAACAGCAATCCTACCACCTACTTCCATGAAAAGAATGAGCCACAGAATGGTCGAGCATTCTCAGATGGGTCTCAGCTCCTCCCTGATATGGCAGGCACGCAGAAAGTCTGCTGGGTCTCACTTCGGCCCTAGCATAAGTATTAACCCAACCCTCCCCACAACTCTATCCCAATCCCAATTTAGTGAAACATATTCCACCTTTTCTTTTCTTTTTTTTTTTAATTATTCTTATTTTCACTCCCTTCTCTTTTCTTCTACCCCCTTCCCATTCACTTCACTTCAAACAATTTTTTTCAAGACTTTTTTCCCTCTGACTCACAGGTCTAGTGGGCTGGGGAATAAAAGAAGCCACAGCTCTTTCCCGGAAGAATGCTAACCTTCATGCCATACACCTCTACCATCCTTTCCCACCCCACAAGTCCTGGCTCTTGCCCAGGCCCCTCCTTGCCAGGCCCTGTAGTGACACATAATAGTATTGCAGGTCTGAGACAGCACTTAGCTTTTGCCAGTGACTTCTCTGAATTAGTCCTAACTTTATGCTGGCATAATATTCCACACATTTAAAATAATGTAAAGGTAACCTGTCAGAGCACACCCAGAGAACTGTTTGTCCTGAACATCCAGAAACTCCTTGATTCCTGCAATCACCTCATTATCATAACTGACACTCTTCTTATCAAGGCCTCCCTTCAATTTGAGGAACAGGTAAAAGTTTGAGAGAGTCAGATTGAAGAATAAGACAGATAAGTGATTCCAAGCCACTGTTGTTCAGTCATTGGAACCTGGGATGTGCGGATTGATGTATAAAGCAGAACTCCTTAACTTGTTTTTGATGGCTTGACATAATAAAATACTCTTCATGGATGTTCTGGCCTCTTGGTAGACAGGTCAGTCACATTTATTCCTTCAGTCTTGCAAAGAACCATAGTGATAACTTTACAGATTGAAGTCATACTTTTTAGTTCTTTGAGAAGTGGAAACTGCAGGATTTGATTCACTTAGAATCAAAGTGGGGAACCCATATCTAATCCTGAATTACAAAACTGTTCATAAGTTTTTATGGCTTTGCTTGACATTGCCCCAAAAAGTCCCTGGAAGTGACAAGCCTCTCTCTATTCTGATTACCATTCAATATTCTGGTCGCCCATTTTGCAGGCACTCAGTGCCTTTGTTGAGGACAGCATATATTGACCCCATGCTGATGTTGACCATCTCAGCTTTGTGCCTAACTGTTGATTTTCTCTCATTCATTACCATTTTCTTGGCTGTATTTGTTCTAGTGTAGTGGTCTCTGGCTCAGCTCCAGCACTGATCCTCCCTCAATTAAATTCAACTTTTTTTACTGTGATGTGAAAGTGGGCATCATCCTTCAGTGTTGCCACCATAGACTAATGTATTTCCGTCAGGGTTAAATTTTCCTATAGTGATCCTGAACACCACTGTGATTTAAATCCCCCCCTTTACATTTTTTGTGGCCTTCTCACTTTGATGCATCCTCATAGAAGTTCTGCACAGACAGAAATGGCTTATAACAAAGAAGTACATCAAAATAACCGAATTTGGCCTGTGAAATACATTGGGCCCAATCATATAATTAGGTAGGTCAGGATAAGTACTTTCAGAACACTTGTCACAATGATGATTTCAGTACCCTATAACTGGAAGGTAGAAAAGGACCTTTATAAAAGGAGCTGGGCAAACAGAGATGTATGGTGCAAAGAAGCTCTTTAAGCTGGAGAGGGGACAAAGAGAGAGTCTAAAGAAATACATGAAAGAAAACCTTTCTTTTTGTAACCTTGAGTAGGATGGAAAGCTTGAACTATATGGCTATTGCCATTAAAATTAATTCCCTGTTCAAGGACTTTGGCAGTCATTGTACTTTTATAAATAGAAAACAGTAAGATTTTTATAATGCTTTGTGCATAGTCCATTCATTTACTCTCCTGAAAAGAATAACATATTTCAAATCTAGACTTTCCTGATCATTTGGGGCCATGGCAGCATTTAAAAAAAATTATGTTGTTTATTAGGAGTTTATTGTGTGGTACATTGTAGATTTGCAATCTAAAGTGGGTGTTTTTCTACCAGTATTTCTGCTCACTTGCCGAGCATATTTTGAGATTATTCAGAAAATAAAGACAAAATTATCCCACCTACACTGCCTCCTTCAAGAAAAAAAAAATCTTTTCTGAACTCTGCCTCATCCATCTGTCCTCTGTGAAGGAGTGCTGAAGGTTATCAGACACACAACTCATAATGGACCACTTAAAAAAAAAAGACTTTGTGCAATCAAGACTTCTGTTTGACCCCTCTCTTACAATGATGATGATAATCAAAGGTTCAAATTCTTCAAATTTTTATAAAATATAATTTTATCTTGAATCATTTTATGCTTTTCCAGTCTGTTTCGAGTTTTACATTCATTACACTTAGCAAAAGTTCTTATCTATCAAACACAAACACTGTGTTCATTTTTTACATTAAAAGCTCAGTACTTATACAGAGGCACAAATAGAGCAGTCAAAATGCATCTGCAGAAAGTCTTGCATTTATACATTGGTTTCATGGGTAGGGTGACTGTCTGACCACTTTTGCAAATTCATCTTTTATACTCTCAGATTAAAACATCACCCACAAAGTCAGCAGTCATTATGGGTCAAATGTTCCATGGATGTGAATGGGTAAATTTCCATCGACTTCAATGGAGTTATACTTGCTTCTATCAACAATAAATCTAGACAAATGCCTGTAGCAGTTTCCATTCACACTTTGCAATTTTCAAACCAAAAAACCCCATAGAATATACAGACCATCAGTACAAATCTATAAAGATCACTTTCTACCCAAACTGACATAAGGCACTGGTGAAATCATCAATAATACAAAATTGTTTTGTTCCTGAAGACTGCAGAGTGGGTGGCGTACGTAACCCAATTATTGTAGTTGAACTGAAAAGTAAGAGGGTTGATATGTATTATTTATTAATGATAATGTAGTTCCTGTGAGGAAAGTTTTACTGAAAAACCTTTCCTAGGATAATCATTTCTTTGAACCCAGGATTTCTTTAGTTTATTCCTACAACAACTAAAACAGAAATCTAGAGCCCTATTCTTCTCTTACTTTAGCACCCTGTACAACTTGTTTCCTTCTGACAAAAATATCAGTGTAGAAAAACAAGTGATAATACAAATGGTGATTCATGAGACTTTTTGCAGCTCTTGTCAACAATTCCCAAGGGTCAGGAGACTAACAAGTAGCTATTAGCAAAAGCTCTTCTCAGACATCATCAAATCTCATGTTCAAAAGTTACTACAAGTTACTACAAGTAAAAACATTAACAATAGATTTAAAATGTTATGTATGAGCTCTTTGGGCTTCAGTTACGTGTACAAGAAATTAAGGCAGTTGTGAAAAAAGACAGTGCATCTTTTGATTAATTCAGAGATACCTAATGAAGTCAGATGCCACATACTCATTGCAGAGCAAAACTGAAACCAAATTATTTGAAAATGGTAGCATTTCAACATTTCCCCTCAGCAAGCATAAATCAACACTTTTTAAAAAATAGGATTTAAATGACACTACATTGTGGGTTTAAAACAGCAATGAAGAACTTGTTAAACAAAAAGCGGGATTTTTCAAAGCCAGTATTAATTAGCAGCTGTTTCACTGAAGCATTTGTGTGGGTGCACACAAACAGTAATGTTTTAAAGACTGATTTCATTAACAGTTTGAATTATCACCATATTGTACTTATCAGTGTAAAAGAGCAAATGGTCTTGCTACTTCTTCACTCCTTTATTAAAAAATCCTAATAATAATGACTCAGCCCTTCTTCAACATGCTGTACAAATATTAATTAGTCATCACAATGTTTCTGTAAGGAAAAAAACAAATTTAATATTATTTTTGAGATGGGAAAACTGAGATCAAATACATCCCATTGACTACAAATAGCTATCAAGAGCTTATCACATATTGCACAGGTTTAACAAAGTTTAAAATCTGATATGGTTACATGGGTGCCAGACACTATGTGGGCATAGCTGTTTGATTATAATTGTATAATTACTCAAATTACATCAGTCTGGCTAAATTTCCAAGTCTATATTTGCAAGTGGTAGCTTAAATGATAACAAAGAAATTTAAATTGATTTAAAAGTGTTTACACTCAGAGTTAAACTGGTTTATTAACATTAACTTAAAGCCACAGTTCAGTAGAACTGGTGCAACTCAGTCTGATTTTGATACCTAGAAACACCATAGAGAAGGTTCTCAAGGACTTTGTTGTGAAGCACCCAGATGACAGGTGCCTTAGCAGGTAGCTCAGCATGGGCCAATTGCCTAGAATTGCCCTGCCTTGGGTTTCTGGCTGAAAAGCTCCGGCCCAGCTAGTTAACCAGGCAGCTTCCTGACTGGCAGATCCACCTGTGGCACCAGCCTCCAGGCCAGCCAACAATTCTGACCCTTTTTGGTTTGGAAAACCTCCTGGTCCCCATGCTCTCTGGCTTTCTTGGTTCTTCAACCTGGTTTCAGCTGTTTCTGGACTCTGGCTTTGGATTTTCCCACAGATCATTGTTCTGGTTTTCTGATCCCAGTTGGGCTCTTTTCTGGGATATCAACCTGTGGGTTAGCAACTCAACTTTGTATTAATCAACCTGTGGATTAGTGATCCATGGACTTGGCAACTCAATATCTGATTCCTGGACACTGACCCTAGCCTGTATTGTGGATTCTGCCCCTGGATTTCCCTCTGGATTTAGTCATTTGTGTCTTCAATGCTGACCTCTGCCACTGTCTTCCCTCAGAGGTATAAACATTGAGGTGAAACTGCCTACAACCTGATCCCTTACACTAGAAGAGAATAAGGTGATCAATAAGAGTCAGCATTGATTCACCACGAACAAGACCTTCTCTGATAAGGTGATGAGCTCTGTGGATGGGAGAGAGCAGTGGAAGTCATATACCTTGACTTTGTCACAACTTTTGAGGCCATTATCCCACAACATTCTCATTAACAAGCTAAGTAAATACAGACTAGACTAGATGAAAGTACAGTAAGGTGGATATATAACAGGTTGGGTCAGCACGGACAGGGTGCACAGCTGGACAGGGAGCTTCTCCAGGACTGGGATGTTGTGGCAGTGACAGTGTGGTTTGGAGGCAGAGCAGAGCTGTGATGCATTATTTTGCCCATCCCTGCTCTAAATGGTAGGGCTAGGGTCAACAATGACCTGGAAAAATAGTCTGCAGTCAATCAGATGAGACTCCACAAGAGCAAGTGCAATGAACTACACCTGGGATGGAACAATTGCATGCATAAATGAAGACTGGGGAATGAGTTGCTAGGCTGCTGTGCTGCAAAGAAGACCTGGGGATTACAATGGACAATAAACTGAATCTGAGGTAACACTGTGCTCTTGCTGCAAAAATAGCCAACACCATATTGGGCTCTAATAACAGGAGTGTCACTTGCAAATCGAGGAAAGTAATTCTCCCAGTCTATTAAGCACTGGTTTCACCTCATCGTGAATACTGTATCCAGTTTTGCTGCCCCCCTCAGCCCCTGGCACATGTGAGCGCACACGCGCGCGCACACACACACACACACACACACACACACACACACACACACACTTCAAGAAGGTTGTGAACAGATTGAAAAGAGTCAAGCCAAGAACAACAAAAATGATTATGGGCCTGGGAAGCAAGATTTAGGGGACAATGAAAGAACTAGGGTTATTTAATCTGGAGGAGAGAAGACTAAGGGGGAATTTGACAACAATCATCAAATATCTGAAGGGTAACTACAGAGATAGACTTGGAGATGGACTTTTCTTTGTAGGGGATAGGACTGGAAACAACAGGTTCAAGCTGCAGCAGGGGAAAGTTAGGTTACAGATGAGAAGGAACTTTCTGACTATGATGATGGCCAAGCAGAAGGTAGGCATTCTGAAGCAGACTACCTAGAGAAACTGTGGAATTGCTATCCTTGGACCTTTTCAAGAGCAGCTTGGGCAGACAACTGGCTGGGATGGTTTAGTTAGGGATGATCTCTTCTTGAGAAACAGGTTGGATTAGATGATGTCATGAGGTTCCTTCCAACCCTACGTTCCTATGATCTTTGCATGTAAAGAAAACAGACCAAGTTGAAAATCTGTTTTTATCTTGCTTGACAGGGAACAATATTAACATTTTTGTGGATAAAGAGTACTAACTTTACCAAATCTCCAAAGTCCCATCCCCCTCCAATTCTTTTGATTGGACTTTAACGGTGTGTCCAGACACTTGCACGCATGCATTTTCCCTGGGACAAACAGCAGTGGCACATAGTTGTGCTGCTGTCACACGTGTCTGGGGAATGCCCCTGTACACACGCTCTAGTGTAAGGCAAATTTCCCTGAGTGGGATTGGGAAGGCTGGGGATAGCACCTGAACTGGCCCTAGCAGCTTTAATGCAGGCGCTTGGTAGCTGGAGCATGACTCTGGCTGGCCAGGCTCTGGTTTCAGGTGGCATGCTTAATTTTAGACCATGCTTATTTTTAGACCACTTTTTTAAGAACATAGAATCCTAGAATCAAAGGACCAGAAGGGACCTGCAAGATCATCAAGTCCAGTCCCCTGCCATAGGCAGGAAATTATTGGGCTCAAACAAGCTCAACAAGGTGCTTATTCAGCCTCATCTTGAACACCTCCAAGGATAGTGATGGCACCACCTCTGCCAGAAGCGTGTTCCAGATTCTGGTAACCCTTACAGAAATTTTTTTTTTTTTATGTCCAGCCTAATTTTCTCTATTAGTGTGTGCCCCAGAATTTTCTTATGCCCACCAGGAAGCCAGACCCCACTGAGGCTCTGGGTCCACACCCAGACTTAAACTCACAGCACTTACCATACTAACTCAGCAAACAAACCACTGATCCAGGCAACAAGTCCTAAATGTGCTGGGATTTGGTATTTTTTAAATGCCCGGTATCTAATTTTGGCTCCTCACTACAAATATGCAGCACAGAGAACCTTTTCATGTGGACCTCAAAGGCTTTTGAGGTGCTGCAAAGCACACATGTGCACTTGTCTGGATGTGCCAAGTGACTAGTTATTAAGGGTTAAATTGTGCTCTCATATTAATTATAGCACAATAGGAAACATTAAGGCCCTCCTCACCCCGTGTTTGCCAAGTTTATCATGGCTTTAGGTGGTGGCTGAAATAACAGTGGTTGTGTTCCCAGTATACCTAGGCTAAAGTGGAAAGAAGGGTTGCATAATGGCCAACTAGAATGTATATGCATGGATGCTAAATTTTGGTTTCCACCCAGTGCAAAAGAACAGCCTAGTAGGACACATGACTCAGTCATGTCCCAATGCTCCTCCTGGGATACAGTAACTATATATTTAATAAATATATATAATCTTTAATAAAATATTATATGGAATCTTTAATAAAGTTTAAATCATTATTCTTCCCCCCACAAAGTTTCTGCTTCTCTCATGAAATGTCAGTCCAGGTCATATTTAATCAATCTGCTGATCATATTTATATCACCCACTAAAAATTAAGATTATCCTGACTTGATGAAAGTTGTGGAATTTCCACATTTATTACCTGCTCAAAGAGACATCTTTATTGGGGGAGGAGATAAAAGATTATTTTTCCAGTTATTTATCTTTTTTTTTTAAACCAGGGAAAAGCTTGATAGTGGTAAAAGACAGTATGGCAAGGGGAAGGAAATGTATACCCTTAGATCTGGTAGAGGTCAATGTCATCCAAGGAGCCCAACTCTTTCTCTCTCCCACATAGGTCAAAAGGATACTTTATTATAGTTTCAAATACCCAGATCCAAAAAGGAACTAAAGTACCTAAAGTCCATTTTCATCAAAACTAAAGCACCTAAGTCTAAGTATGAAGCCCACAAAACAAACAAATGGACAAACAAACAAATAAATAAAACACTAACCATTTGAAAGGACTTTTAAGTACCTAACTTTTGCCAGTTAAGTTATTTGGTTGCCTGAAGTTCTGTCAGGTGCAAATGCTCAGACACCAACGATTTTCAGAGCCAAGCATCCAGGAACCTCTTTCATGTTGATGTCCATTTGCTTTCATAGACTAAGAGTCCTACAACCTAAATCCTTTAAGGGGTCCAAAGGTGTGCTCTGAGTGAACATCACATACACAGGAATCATTCAATGACACCTCAAAATATTGTGGATTTGTAAAACCCCTGTCTGCTTAGATATAATAGCTTAGATATACCTCCACTCACAGTACTAGCTTAGGCATCTGACTCTAAATTTACCACACAGAGATTTTAGGTACCTAACACAGGTTTGTGAATCACCTCGCAAACCCAGTTACCTATAAGTTAGGTTGAGCAATGCTGAGCACTACCACTCTCAAACCCTTTTCCAGACAGCCCTGAGCACTTACAGTGGGAGAAGACATATAATTTAAGCTGACTGTTCAGAAATCTGGTCCACTGATGTCAACAAGGCCTTTCCAACGGCCAGAAGTTTAAACTGTAAGCATTCTAAACAGAAAGAATGCAGCTTTCTAAGAGTGAGGGTGATCAATCATTGGCAAACTTTACCAAGAGAAGTGACTGATTCATCATTTACTTGGATTTTTTAAATAGAAACTGGATGTCTTTCAAAAAAGATATGCCACAGTTTAATCTGAAGTTGCTGAACTCAATACGCACATGGTGGACACGGAATAAATTTTCTCCAGTGAAAGAATGATAGGTCAAATTCCATGTTGTATATTATCAAGGAAGTCAGACACAGTAGTTCTAAAACCAAGGAAATTTCCTGGCCACATTTACTGCAATGGATGAGTTCCAGGACATGGCTATTTGCTACTGCCTCTGGAGCACATTCCTTAATTGGAATGTTCCACCATACAGATGGGTTCTGCTTCTAAGTTAGCTCATTTGCAGATTGTGTTGTTTATCACCAGATTCCCTACTAGTTGTCAAGAGAAAAGTATGTACTATACACCTCTCTTTCTGATATGTGTCTTCCCACTTCCTTAAGAGCTTTCTGCAGTATCAGGAAACAGCAGGTTAAGGAGTGCTGTAAAGGTAACCCACTTTGTCCTTCTTCCACAGCAAACACATCTGCCTGATTCTGTTAACTCTGTGGAATCTCCTGTCAACTAAAGTTAATATAAGCAGGTTGATTTCTGCTTCCTAGTGCTGGTACTAGTAGTAGCTGTTGTTGTTGTAGATGCATCAGCAGGAGCAATAATAATAGCACCAAGTTTTTTATAGCATTATTCATTGATCGATTTTTCAGCCTACTACAAAGGGCATCAATATCATTAGCCAACTAAAGATCATGCCCTTTAAATACTGCCAAATGGATTCATAAGTCCTGATGATTCCTAATAATCCAATTATTTTTTGTTCCTCTAGTGATGCAAAGCCAAAAACTGGCCTTCACCTCCTCTAGTCCTGCATCAAATGAAACTTGGTCAACCTAAATGACTAGGACTTCTCTAAAAAATGTGTCCATCATGATCTAACATCAAATAAACATTTACAGCTAAATTATAAACACTTGAATATTTGGCTTATAACAGAAAGTTTTCCACATGCTTAACTACTATACCTGAACAGTACTACTATGATACTGTGATTACTATGAAATTGAAGTGTATGTCTGGAACTGGTTAATTACTACAGCTGCTTACAGATATAGGAAAAATACAAAACAAAACAAAACAGAGCTTTACTTTCAACTCGGCACACCCTTGCACTGACCCTAGAAGAGGAATCATGTCAGTTTGACCCGGCTTGCCCAGCATCTGTACAGCTTGTGCACTTCAGTGAGGCTTTTTGGTGCTTTTATGTAACAGGTGATTGAATCAGCTATTATATAAAAGTGCCAAAAAGCCCCACTGAAGTGCACAAACTATACAGATGCTGGGCAAACTAGGTCAAACTGATGCAGTTCCTCTTCTGGGCTCAGTGCAAGGTCATGCCAAGCTGAAAGTAAAGTCCTATTTTGTTTTGGTTTTTTTCCTATGCCTATAACCTGGGCACTCTGGGCAAACTGATGCAGACAAGAAGAGTCTGCTAAAGTGCTACTTTTTCCCCCATGTCTGTCAGGGCTCTACAACAGCTTAATTAGTCCTGATTCAGTTTCTATAATTATTTGCTGTATCTCTTATTTTTAGAACAAAACCTTATGAATTTGCTGATGTTTTATCAAGTACTACATATTGCAGTTAATGCTGCCTTCTATATAGATGAAACCTTCAAAGTGCTCACCAACCATCTACTGATATTCTGTTTTGTTTTATGTAAGGATTACATTGAATCCTCATTAATAGCTCACCTTTAAACATAATGAACAAAAGCAACCTTTTAAATGAATTTATCTGAATAAACAGTATATAAAGATTTTTTTTTGGGGGGGTGGGTCAGCTAGAAGCTACTTTGAGAGTTTATTATATTCAGAAGAAGATACCATCCAAAAATATAATTAAAAGAGGGTACACAATAGACTGATAATATGAACAAATTAGGACCCTGTTTACATCTGAAGTAGGATGGAGAAAAATTGAAAAGACTTCTTTTGGAGCTTTCTGCATGATTTAAATAAATATATCAATTTTGTATCATATCATGTCTGAAAGTCAATATTTAGATTCCAAACTTAACACAGTGCATGTTTTGAGATCTATATTTCACTTCTTAGTGGATGCATGTACACATACAATTAGCATACCTGGATAAACTCCAGCACCATTTGCACCAAAGTTTACTGCTACCAGCTGCAGTATTTTCACATGCACCCAGGACCACAGCACGTTGAGCCAGGGCAGTGCAGCCCCAGTTGGCAGGGGATCTAGGAGGTCGGCCTGTCAGCCTAGAGCTAATCTTCTCTGGCTCACCTACACTGTAGCATCCTCATGCCCAAGTCAGACCTGGTCACTGTCTACATGTGCATTGAAACCTGCTAAATAACTCCATCATAGGATAATACTTGTGTCAGGCAGTGCTATCCTACAGTGGAGTTAATTATTTTACTTCAGCCTAATAGTACCACACGTATAGATGGTTGAATTAATTAGTCAACTCCACAGTAAAATGCATGTGTAGAAGCCTGCACTGGGACTAGAAGCATGCTTACTACCTTCAGTCTCAAAAGTATTCCCAGATCTGTTTCAATGCCAGAAGCACAGATTTACCAAAGCTTTTATATTATCTGCACATGTAACAGATATATAGATCCTACTGGGGCATCCTAGGTACCAAGTAGTAAAATATCTCTAAACTAAACCAAGTGTTAAGCATTTTTTCAGAACTTTTGTTTTACAGTAGTATTGTATAAAACACAGAAACCATTCCTATAAGCCCAAGAAAAGTATATACGGTAAATATATCCTACATACCAATTTAAGGTAAAAACTCAATTTCTGATATGTTAGAAAAATAACAAATTACTGGATTTAGGATAAGCCTGCATTCTCCCATCACACTACTGTGATGATATTTTAGACCAAACAGAAATATTTTAACATTAATTTCCTAAAATGTCTTGGCTTTGCCTGGAATCCATATTGAACAGTTTAATTAACATTTTATATTGCTTTGGGGGGTTTAAAAGGAATAAGAAATAGTTATGATTTTGCAGTTTCATTCATTAACTATTACAAATTGTCACTGGATCTATCAGCTATGGCACATTGAGAAGACCACAGGAGCTCAGTTTATACTACTTCCTATTTTGTTTTGGAAATGGAGCCTTGTGTTAATAATCATATTTTAATTCTAAATAAACACAATTGCTGATGATAAAAGCAATGGCCAGCATGCAGTGTAAACAGTGTACATTATAAAGATTTATAAACCTGGTTATTATCTCTTTCAGTAAGCAACATTTTGATTATCCGTGTCCACTCCACATTTCCCCCCTGGGTTGCTCAGGCTATAAATACAGAAGGGTGGAAATAATGATTCAAATTAGAAAGCCTTGAAAAGGTCAAGGTGACATTATTTATTATATCACAGAATATACCAGCTTTTACAGTTTGCTCCCACATTCTTGTGCCAAGCATTGCAGGAAGAGCAAGATATGCAAAATATACTGTATTTACTTGAATACAAGACAACCCTGATAATAAGATGACCCCCTTATAATTAGATTCTATATATAGAAAAATGATATATTTGTTACAGTTTTCCAGGTACAGAACCTAATTATCAGAGGTTTACCTTGAATTTGTCCCCCTTCTACTGCTGCAAAAGGTAAAATAAATGTGGGATTTCAGATAACCCCCTTGTCTTCCCCTCATCATTACTATCAGATCCTGCTCTCACTAAGTACATGGAAGTGAGGGGCAAATTTGAAAACACTGGGTGCATCTACACAAAATGTTTACTGAGAAGCTGCCTAATTAGCTCCACAGTAAATGTCTATACGTCTACACATGTGCCCCTATTAGGGCATACAAAACTAATAAACTCCAGAGCAGGCTAGTACTCTAAATACAGGTGCTACCCTGATGCAGACTAAATATAAGTGCTACCCTGATCTTTTCATGCACAGTAATGCATGTGTATACAGAGGGTGCTTCAATGTGGCCCAGCCAGCCCCTCTGCACTTGTGACCCAGCCAGCTCCTCTGCAGCACATTGGACCCAGCCAGACCAGGCCTGAGCTGCTGCCAGCTTGGGCTGCTCCTATTGGGCTCAATGTGCTGTGCACAGATAAACTCCAGTGTTTTTTACTCTTGAGCACACATTCAAATGGTATGCCTGGGAGCAAAAAATTCTGAAGCAATAAGCTCCGGAGTTTATTTGCACACATTAATGGCACATGTAGATGTGTCCACTGGCCTTGAAATAAATATACCTCTAGTAATTTTCATGTAGATAAATTAGCCATAGACTTAGTTCATCCAGAATTGATGCATTTTACTTTTAGGAAACTGCTGCAAGTTTTAGCACAGATACTCCATAATTTTTAAGCAGTACTTTTGTACCTACTTACATATAGTACAAATTATGCATATTGGTCCAAAGTCAAAAGGCTCATGCTTTACCACATAGTTAATTGGTCTAGGCCCCAACAGAGTCAACAGTGTTTCAAGCCATAATGACCCCATAACTCAGCACTGCTAAGTATGTGTGTGTACTCCAAATACTCACCAAAAAGGATCCATGTGCTAATTCACTCCCTACTCATGACTGGAAGTGGGTGTTTTTATCACAAGTCCTAAGATCCTCTGAAAATTGATATGCAGATGAGGCACAGGACAACCTGGTCTGGCTCCACCTCATGGAGGGCAGGACCACACTAATCATATGCAACAGGCTGAGAGAGGGGGCAACAGAGAAATTTTGGGTGAACTGTTTGGGGCCCTGTTTGGTTATGTTTACCAGATATTTAAGGCTGGTGAACAAATAGGAATGATTGGAAATGGGAAATTAAGGCACAACTCAGTTGTGGAAGTAAAGAAAAAGTCAAAATATATTCAGTGTAGTGGTTCACCCTGACTTGAAAAGAGTTGACACTGAGAGGAGTGTATACCTTATTCAAATGGACTGCACTCACTTATTTTGTGATCAGTTTCCATCAGTTTGTTTGACTAATATAGGCCGAGTGTTTTATAGTTATATCCAATGTTGGCTTTATTTAACCAGCTTCATAGTTGGTTTCCATTACTCAGCACATGATACTTCTGGAAGCAGTTTAATGATAGACAATATATTTAATGAGGTTTGCTTGTATGTGAATGGAAGAGGAGGAGCTTTTTTCCCTGTGCTGACTGGAAAGAAAAACCTCATCCTGCATTTCAATAAATCCTGTAAAACCTCTCATGGTAATGAGCAGGAATCCTGGTTTTCGCTGATAAAAAAAAAAAATCCCCAATTTTCATATTTAAAAAAGTAACTCAAAATCCATATTTTTCCATGATTCAAATGGGACACAGTGGTCCCTGATAATGAGATGCACCAACATTCAGAATTCCAAATACCTTACTAGCAAGGGTAGCATATTTCACTGCAAATTCTCTCCAGGTTTGTCCCTTGCTATGACTTTATGTTCTCTGATAGTAAAATATGAGGGGAAATGCTACTACTATTGTCTTTCAGAATGATTATCTCTCCCCCTCTCCTCCCCCACCCTGCCAGATACTTTAACTTAACTCACATGAACAATAAAAGTGATAACTGGGGTTAGGTAAATTCCACCCAAGGAAAAATAACAGACAGTTATTGCCAAATCCCTGACTTGCTCACTATGCAGAACTTTAAAAAGAAGAGAAAAAAAACAAAGTCAAAAAACCCTGCACATATTTTCTTACCACACCTTAACCCTAACTGCTGTACAGTTCAAAGTCCAGTTATAGGAAGTTTTTTCAGATATGGCAACTAATTACTTATCTGTGGTCTTAACATGTGATTTACTCATACTTTAGGGTTTTTTTTTCCTGGAGTGTAAGAAAAATGCCATCTTTCATTATGCTTGATTGCAAAATGAGAGAGATAAGTGTGAAATTATTTTTAATGGAATCCACTTGCTCATCTTGCAGGAAGCACTTACCCATGATTATATGTGCACTTTGACAAGAGTGGAGTTTTTACCTTGATTGTCACTCACTGTCTAATTAAATTCAAGACAAGGAATGTCTCTCAATAAGATTGGGGTTATTATTTTTTGTGGCATGATGACATTTTTTTATAGATGTTTTGGAAAATTGTATGGTGTTCTACTTACCTAAAATCTTGCCAAGTATGAGAGATTTGATTGCATTGAATTCTGTACCTGAAGACAGAATAAATTTCATCCTTTCATTCTGGTTAATCTGCAATATTGTTCCGTGAAAAAAAATAAAGGTCGAATAATGGAAGAAAATTCATTTGGGATGTGTAGGAAGGGGAGAGAAAGAGGCAAAAAAGAAAAGATAGTCTTGTTAATTTTCCCATAAATGTTAGAAAAACAATTCTCAAAGAGAAAATCAATCAGTTAAAGGAAGTTCAGTTTTACAGACAACTTGGCCTAAGTCCCTCAGAACACTATAAATGTGGCTGAGATACTCTTTTAAGTATCTGAGCATCCCCACCTTAGTTTTATTTTTCATACCAATTTAGATTATTCTTTTTTCACACATAATCTGAATACAATTGGTAAGCCCTATGAAAGCATGCCAAAGACTTTTCTTTTTTAAGACAAAAGTTGGCATTTAGCTCCAAATGCAACTTTAAAAGATGAAACATTACACTGTGAATGCTGTGCTCTCAAAGCTCTTGGATAAACTGTCTGCTTTCAAAAGCTGATGACAGTACATAACTGTACCCATGCAACACTTCCCTTAATGTATTGCTTGATTCGTAACATTCAAATCATCAGCATTTATTATACAATTGGGCTTTCTTCCAATACCAGAGTCAAGAAATATGAATGATGTTAGCTAACCTTCCAGTTTTCTTAGAAATCATGAAACACAGTAGACAAGAAACATAGCTTCCTAGCATTTTCTCTTATTCCTAAAAAAAGAAATGCTATGCACCTTAACATCCCAAATACAATACCTTTACAAACTAGGACCAATATATTATTATAGGTTATCATTTAAAGGCAATAGTATTAGTCCTGTTCTCCTAAAATTTAAATAGAAGAGAAAACTGAAAACAATTTTCGAGACCCACATTCATATAGTTTAAGCTGAACTAGAAAACCATTTATTGCCTATTGAAATTAAAGGAGAAGGAGGATCTGACCTTTTAAAATAGGCAAGGTGAACATCAAAGACATCTTTTAGCCCAGACTTTCACTGTTCAACAAGTCTGCTACACTTTCTTTATTTCCTTAAGCTATTAAAAAACAATTTATGTTGGGATACTACTTTTATTGTATTTATTTATTTCATTTTGCTTTAGGTCTTGTACTCTTCAATGACAATCCACTTTTTTTGCTTAACTGAATTACCTCTACAAAGAGCATTTCTTCCTCCCTGTTAATCTTCACATGGTGAAGCTGCCCGTCGGCCATGCTTTTGAAATTGATGCTAAAGACATCAGGATCTTGATGGCTATCTAGCTTGTACCTGATCTGTAAACTTCCTGAAGGGATTGAGTAAATGATATTTTAGTTTCAGGATTACAGTATGTACAAAATAGCTAGTGTAGATCATATCATATACAATAATTCTGCTTTTCAGGTGTGCATTTATAAAGTTGTACAAAGTTTGATTTATGTAACTAACAGACACAAGAAAAACACAAACATGAAACAAAAAAAAGTAACAGAAAACCATGATTGGCTTGGATTATGGAGTTAAACTATTCCACGGGCACATCTACACATGTACTTTAATGCTCAGCAGACTATTAGTGCAGTCTAAATGTGTCTTAATTTAGTACCTCACATTGGAGGTAGTAAATTTAATGTGAATTAGAAAAGGTGTATTGATGCACGTGTAGACGTGCCTTATGAGTGGTGAATTTTTACAATTTAGTCTGAAGAGATAATTATTATGGTATTTCATATCAAGAATGTTACAACAAATTTCAATTGTACTACCACAAGAGCTGGTACTGTTCAACAGTCAAAATGTTTTAAAGGTTCACAAACAATCTAACAATTGAACTTTGGTGGGAAGTGAAGTTTTATATAATATATCTCCCCATTCTCTGATACTTACAATAAATCTGTGCCTGTTTGTCAAGAATTCTGAACATTACAACCCACAGAGTTCATTGTTATTTTTTGGCTGTGTACACACATTCAGATTAACTGGGAGAATTCTTCCAGGTTTATTCCTGGGCCCTGAAGAGTGCAGAGCTTGGAGTAATGACAGTGTGCAGCTGCAGGGAGAGAGAAAGGGGTCGGGACTGTGCACACATCTCAGTGTGATCTGAAGGCTCTCTCAGTCTGCCTGACAACAGATGTCAGCAATTTATAAGGGAGCCCTGAGTCAACCTGCCTTGCAGACTGTCTCTCTCTGCAACACAATGTGGGGATTGTGAAAGGGGTATGTTCTGCTCCTTCCTAAAGCAGCAGAGTCCAACACTGTACCTTCTGGGGTGGAGGAATGCTGGAGGACTATGTTCTTTTCTGAGAGAAGCCATGGTATGTACAGACATTCAATCTCCCAGGAGAAACTCTCCTGGAGTGATTTAACTCTGGTTGTTCCCAGGTTATTTTTCTCCCAAAGTGGCCATTTTTATTCTGGGAGAAAATCCCTGTACCATGGTTTCTCCTAGAAAAGCAGTGACTATCCCAAAAGAAACTGAATGTCTGTACAAAGCCTAATAAGAAATGACTGTATGAGAAGACTTTATATGCCATGACAGAACTACATCATATGAGTTACCAGAGACTCTTTATTTGTTGTAGAAGTATTAGAACTTTTTTATCTTTTAGAAGACAAATTGGACATGTCTAATTTTTCTATTCAGTGGTAGTAGGACTAGAGCCACTAAAGGATTTGCGTACCTACAAGCTAGATGTCTGAATGACTTGCATTTAGGCTCCTGATCCCCAAAGCTATGTATCTAGATCTGAGAGTTTACAACCTAAGGTATGGACAAGCTTTACATGTTGATTATCCTAACCAAAATTTGGGTGATATAAATGCCTGGGTGTGCAAGCACTGACAGGGCTTAGGTCACCCTAAAAATGTTGTGCCCAATCAAAAATTAGTTTTCCTCAGATGTGAACTAAGTTTAGATCAGCATGGGGTTAACACAACCTAGCGAAATGGCTGCCTTGGTCTAGGAAATGCTTGCACACCTTCAGCCCCACGGCTCTCACATGCTTGCATGGCACAGCACAGCCCCAGGGCTCAGAAAGTCCAGCCACTCTCCACAGCCTCAGGGCTGTGGTCTTTTTACCCCCTCACCTTGACTGAGTTATACTTTTACCCATTTGATTAGCCCTGTCATGGGTCTGCCAAACCTCCTGGACCCACTGGCCCTCCCCTGACCCCTTCCCCTCCGCAACTTGCTACTGGCTGCCCACACCTCCTCCAAGCAAGTGGCAAATACTTACATGCAAGGATCCTGACTCAGGTCTAAATGGCTTAAACTAAGTCACCTAAATCTTAAGTGGGTCCACAGAATGCTTGTTCACCCCCTTAGGCTTGTGAAATGCAGCAACTAACAGAAAACAAAAACACACGGATATATCTGCACTCTCATCATTCCCCTATAAAGCATAAATGCTGCTATTCACCAGAGAGATTGAGCCTGAAATAATCTCCCAAGGATGTAGGTGTCTACTTCTATTATTAGATAGAACTGAATAGGGCTTGTTGTTTTATTTGGCAACAGGGTGGTTCATGGGGCTAGAAAGAGGGTCCAGACTCTATAGATTAATGATGAGGGCACTCAGCTCACAGGAAGATAAAAACAGATCTCTGCTCCTAGGTTTATTTCTGTATTTTATCCACTCATGGTTAATATAAACTGCCCTGGAAGCAGAGATGTAATCCAGGACTCTGCAAGTCCCAGCTGCATGCTCTAAATACTGGGCTGCATAGATGCACTCCTTCTTGTACCTTCTCTTCTTTCAAGCAGATAATGTGGAGAGTAGCTGGTGGATAAGGCACTCTCCTTAGTCAGAGGAGATGACTGAACTCTGGTCTCCCACTTCTTAGACAAAGGCTCAATGCCCAAGTTATTGTACATTACATGGGTGGTGGCATCACATTTAAAAATGTGTGTTTTGGGAGTGGCTTGATTTTGTTGGTGTGTTAGATATGACCTACATTCTCTGTGGGGGCTCTTTAGAGGACTCTGGGTTTAGGTAGTAGACAGGTACAGAGATGTGCAGATCAGGGCAGATCTAGGCATACCCAAAAGCAAAACTCCAGGCATCTGGAGAGCTTTCAGGTAAAACAGAGAAACACCAAATAAGTTCAGAAAGCCACTATTCAGAGGTTTTGAGGTTGCATTGTTTGACTTAGGCATACTTTAGGCACCTAAAGCATTTCTTGGTCACAGCTCATAAATATTGCCCGAACTATAAGACACACACAGTCATCAAAAATAGACAAAAGCAAAGATTTGAGAACAAAGTTACTAGACAAAACTGACTGCTCGCCTAAGTTGGCAGAGGTCCACTGATATCATTTTTTTGCAAAGAGTGTACTTCACCGACTTTATTCATCTCCCAAAATGCTTTGGAGTTTAGTATGGAATAATTTGGTCTGAAATTTAGATAAACATATTGTAATATTGTTTATCACAAGCTTACATGTGCATGACATTTTATACTTTGCATGTGTGCAATAGTAACCATCTGTCAGGCTCAACAAAGACAACTTAGTTGAAAATGAGCAAAGAAAAAACTTAATTTGGAATATTTGGATACATTACCAAAGTTGCTAGCTATTATAAGATTAATACTTTTATCCTACCTCTTTGTGTGGGTGTGGTTGTCAGTTTGTAGGTATGTATGACAGAGAAAAAGATACAAATATGTGGCAGAAGGAAAGTATTTTAATCAGGTATTACTGCAGTAATTTTTCATGTAGAAACCATTTTGGCTCTGCTGAAAAATAAATCTATCACTTAAAGAAAGTGACAACTGGAGAACACGATTTGCTTGTGATTCAGGTCTGAGAATCAGAAAAAAATGTGGTTTGCTTCAACAGCTCTAACATTCCATTTTTTTTTTCCTTTTAAACACTCACCGTTTTTGGTAAGAATAACTGAGAGATACTCTTTGTAGAAAGAGCTCACATAAAGCAGTAAGCTTGGAGTCTTTGTTGTCCGAAAGGTAAATGTGATTGCTTCCCTGATCAAGGTCATGTCAGCATAAAAAGAAGAAGCATGTGAACTAGAATTTTTAGTTAAGGTGTAATATTCTTGAAAATTATATGTCACTGAGGTACCGGCTCCAAAATAGGCAGACATCTCTGAAACAACACAGAATTTAATTTTGTCAACATCAAGTAACCAGTAACCAAATATCAGGGTTTTCTTCTTCACTGAAAGGATTAAACATATGCACAGTTACTATGAATACATTAGCAAAGAAATATCAGTAGCACATTACTTAATATCATAGATAAAAATATGAGCCTGGATTGTCCCCACCCAAATCCACACCTGGGCTAGGTACAGGAATTCAAAAAGCCAAAAGCAAAATTGACCCAAGTTACATGGTTTTCTGTAAGTGGCATACTTTAGATCAGACAATTTCAGTAAACAGAACATGCATTTGACTTTTGGTGGGGGAAGCAAATCTTCCACTATTTTTAAACCAATCTATGTGAGCTGAACTTACGTTCTGTTACAGGTATAAACTGGTTTCTGATCATTTAAAAGTGTAATGTCTGTACCTGGCCAAGGAGGGGATCTTCCCTTATTGAATGGAAGTGGATTCAAACATTTCTGTTGCACCCTCCTTGGTACACAGTGGAGGCTCTATGGCTCTGAATTCAACATTGTAGTAGGGGGAAGAAACCAAGAGGGGGTGGAAAGGGCTAGAGTGAACAGGCTGAATCCAAGGGGAGAGAATATTCCCTTCTTTGCTCAGTGCCTGAACTATAATACAGCCTGGTACTACATTATCTTTCCCACATAGCTCCCACACTCCAGGGACATTTTTGAAAAACTGTCATGACCTGATCCACTGTACTTCTATACACAAGTACTACACCAATAGTATTCTATTCTACACAGATTGGAGATGAATAAATCCTATTACTGTAGGCAATGCCATGCTTTCAGCTGCAGCATATAATTAGTCCCAGGTCCCAACAGCATTTATGTTAATTATATCTAGCCCAGTTTAAAACTTTTCAAACATTGACTCCAGCCCTAAATACAATCTTATCCTACAAATACATTTACTGCAGCATATATTTTCAAGATTTCAGGGAAATAGATCAAAATTGTCTTTCTTTGCTATGAGGTATTTGAAATGCAATTTTGCTACGGTGGTATATTTCTTTCCATAGTGCAATGAAGGTTACATCTTGATATCATTTGAAATGATGCAATATGAATTTCGAGGACGTTCAAGTTAAAAAAAAAAAATTTTTTAAAGAAAAAAAAATATTTATTCTACCACTTTGCAGATTTTCTTCAAAAGCTGATTACTGGTAGCTTCCCCAAGATGACCCCTACCTACAGCAGTGTCTGAATTCATTTGGCTCTTAAGTATATCTCTGGAAATTCATTAGCTGCATAATGATAGCAATGATAGAGGCTCATGCAGTTTCTTTAGTATTGTTGTGACAGCAATGGAATACATGGTTGAATGGTATTTTTCCCCCTCAGATTTAAACCACCTTTTGAAATATGCATTGGGAGGACAGAAATCAAGTTGTTTGTTGGTTAACCTTACACAGATACAATCTAATACAAGAAAACCAGAAACAATGAAGAGTGTGACAGCATCTTTCATCCACAAATTGTTCCCACAAAACCTAGCACCCTTGGGTCTATCATTTGCCAAAATTAAATGGCTACGTTGTTTAAATTTAGTGTTGAAAGTCTCTGTTTTATTGCCTGGAGTTGTGTCTACGTGGGATGCTGACTGAGCAGTCGTTACTGGGCAGTCATTTAGTACTTGTGTATACTTCTACATATAAGTACTAAATAACTTTTAGTTATTAGTAGTTGTATGGCTTTAGTAACCAAATGGCTTTTAGATGACGCTGACTGTGCAGTAACTTGTTATTATTGTGCAGTAACGTCTCATCACGCTTCATGCCACACAATGCTACTGCGCAGTAGTAATGAGATACTGCATAGTCAGCATCTCATGTAGATGCAGCCTGGGAGAAACAGAAGAGTTATTTTTCTACCCCCAATGCAAATTTTACAAACAGCAGTTTGGAATCCACAGGCAAATTTTTCAACTAGATCATGTTCCAAATTAGATTATTTTGAATAACTGCAAAGAATTTTCATTTTAATAATTCATATTAATGAGACATAATTATAATAGATTTACTATTCATGCTTGCCTTTCTTACAGAATGGCCCTGTGTAAGCAGAGAATGTGCAGTCACATGAAAATCCACTGTATTTCTCTCTACACTTTCCTCCATTGTGACATAGGTTACCATAGCTGCTACAATGTCCAGGACAACCTGGTTCAACTCCTGGAGTTATCTTTGCTCTTTCTTCCATGTCAAGGGCTACTCCATTTAACTGCAAGGAGCGAATACATCCTAGGAATCCTTTCTGCCTCGATGCAGTCCCACCTGAAATAAATTCACGTGAACTTTTAGAAACTGAAAAGATACGATTGCATAGAAATCTATTTATTTTAGCAGTCCATAACCATCCATTATGGGTTTCTAAATATGTAAATCTATGCAGGTGAAAATATTTATAAATCCCTGTAAAGGGCACATCTGTTTTGTTTTTCCTTGTTTGCTTTTATCAAATAATTACAGGAAATGCTTGAAGCTTCCAATCCAGATGAAGGGTTTTGTACAGTAAAGCCACCAAGCAATGGTATCTTTCCAAGCATATTTCTATTAATTCACAGCAAAATAATGTGTGCGCATCAGATAAAAAACAAACAAACCTTCTAATTGAGAAGAGGAAGGGTAATCCAGAGTTTAGCTCATTGGCCTGGGGCACACCCAAACACTGCTACAAATCTCCCGTGTGACCTTGGGCAGTCACTTAGGACCAGATCAAAAAAAGGTGCCTAAAATACAATTTAGCTAGAATTTAGGCACCTAAGTTTTAAGTTAATAAACCACAGAGACCTTGCTTAGATTTCTGAAAGCCTATATGTGCTGAAGTTTTCACAAGAAAACTTACCTAAGTTCCTACGTTATGGTTAGTATACCTGCGCAGCACAGCTGTCAACTTGTCTGAAGTGAGCATCTCGGGACTTTTCACTCATTTTAAACTATTTGGGGTTAGAAACTGGCATCCCAGGGCTACATTTTTAAGGGCCTGGTTTGTTAGGCATACTCGAACTGAGTACAGCACAAAACACAACATTCATAAACATCAGAGAGGTGGGCAGATTGTGCTGCTGCCACCTACCTTTCACATAAGAACACTCTCTTAGGAAGTGGGCATTCATGCCCACCACAGACTGAAGTTTAGACCCACACAGCCCATATCCCAGGAGTACAGATTTGACCATGGCCATCACAAGGAACTTACACATAGGAAAGCCCAAACAGTCTTATGTAGGAGGCCAGTGTGAGATACTCAGTTCAGCCAAGATGGCAGCAGAACTTTGGGCACAAGTATAATCTTAGAGGTCTACATCCTCCCAAGTACCTAAACAGTTGCAAAGGCTTTATGAAGAACCTAAATTCTGCCTTACTTTATGCACCAATGCCTTTTTTTCCAAAATATGGCTCAATCATTCTTTGTATTGATTCCCCATTTATAAAATGGGGATAGTAGTATTTTTTGCCACCTCATTGCAAAATGAGTTACAGGTAAGCAGATGTTACCTATTGGGAGAGGCTCAGATACCATGGTAATGGAAGCCATGCAAGTACTATAAAGAAATAATTTATTCTTCCTTCCTCTGGATTTCTCTGTGCATCTTAACTTCCTTAAGACATAAAACTTCATTAGAGCAGAGACTATCTTTATGCTTATACCAAGAGGGAAGTTATATGTTGCACTTAGACCATACTAAAGGCACTTAAAACACCAATGTCCACACATTAGAGTTTGTTAATTCATACTCAGTGCCCTCTAAGTGTCTCAAAGTTACACCACTTCAAAAGAAGATTAACTTTGGGCTGTGCTACCTAGTTTGTGTTAAGGTAACTTCAGTCTTCCACAGAGATAAAACAAGCAATCTACAGTCCTTCAGCATCCCAGGAGTCACTGCTTCCAGCCCCAAATCATTGAGCCCAGGTGACATAGCTCCTAACCACCTCTCTGCCCACAGCCCTCTAGTGGCAAATCACAGGCAACAAATGGTATTAACTCTTAATGTGTAACTATTCACAGGCAGACAAGGTTCCTTGGGTGAATCTGATATCTTTTATTAGACCAACCCAAATAGTTGGAAAACAATTATTAAGCAAGCTTTTGGGTTCAAAAACCCTTTGTCAGGCTAAGGAAGTTTCAGCAGTTGGTGTGTGCTGTTCCTGGATGGAATGAAAAGTAAAGAAGCCAGAGGCTGGGCTGGTATGCATACAAGACAGGTAGTCAGTGAAAATGTAGATTGAGGAGTCAATGGGTGAGAGACAGGCTGCAGGGTGGGGAGAGAGAGAGAGAGAGAGAGAGAGAGAAGGGGGATGAAAGTGGAGAGATACCTGGGGAGTCAGATGTCAGGCAGGTTATAATGTGTCATAAATACAATGTCTATATTTAGTCCATGATTTTTAGTATCCAGGAGGTTGATGAAGTGGAGTTCATAGGTTCATCTCTGGGAAGCGCTGTGTAAGTTTCCTTTGAGGATCAGGACTGAGAGATTGGAGAGAGAGTGGTTTTCTTGTGAGAAATGTGCCCCCACAGGTAATTGGGTATTTCTGTCTTTGATAGATTTCCGGTGTGCGTTCATTCTGGTGCGCAGTTGTTGTTTGGTCTCTCCTACGTATTTCCCATCAGGGCATTTGGTGCATTGGATGAGGTATATTACATTTCTGGAGGTGCAGCTGTAAGATCCAGGAATGCTGATGGCTCTGTTGTGGGGTGTAGTAATAGTGGGGGTGGTGGAGATGTGTTGGCAGGTTTCACATTTCTTGTCCTGGCACGGTCTGTATCCTTTTGGTGTGTTCTGGGTCTGAGGAAGTTTACTTCTGGTGATGAGGTTAGCGAGGTTCAGTGCTTGTTTGAAGGCTAGGATGGGTGTCTCTGTGAAGAAGTTTTTAACAATAGAGTCTCTTTCTAGGATGGGTTGCAGCCACCAGCCTGTTGCATGGGATTGTTCTCTGCTAAGTGCAGGATTTTTCACTTGTCCTTCTTGACTCTCATGAGATTTCTTTTGGCCCAATCGTTCAATTCATCTAATTTGCTCTGAATCCTAACCTGACCCTCCAGCATATCTACTACTCGCCCCAGACTGATGTCCTCTGCAGACTTGCTGAGGGTGCACTCTATGCCATCTTCCAGGTTGTTGATGAAGACATTGACCAAAACTGGCCCCAGGAGCAACCCCTGGGGCACTCCACTTGATACTGGCTGCCAAGCAGACATTAAGCCACTGATTACTACTCTCTGAGCTTGATGCTCCAGCCAGTTTTCTATCCACCTTACAGTCCGTTCATCCAGCCCATTATTCCTTAGCTTGCCTGTGAGAATGCTGTGGGGGATCTTATCAAAAGCCTGGCTAAAATCAAGGTACACCACATCCACCAGTCTCCTTGCATCCACAGAGCCAGTCACTTCATCATAGAAGGCAATCAGGCTGGTCAGGCATGACTTGCCCCTCGTGAATCCATACTAACTGTTCCTAATCACCTTTTTCTCCTCCAAGTGCTTAAAAATGAATTCCTTGAGGATCTGCTCCATGATTTTTCCAGGGACTGAGGTGAGGCTGACTGGTCTGTAGCTCCCTGAATCCTCCTTCTTCCCTTCCTTAAATATAGGCACTATGTTTGCCCTTTTCCAATCATCTGGGACCTCTCCTGATTGCCATAAGTTTTCAAAGATGATGGCCCATGTCTCTGCACTCACATCAGCCAACTCCCTCAGCACCCTCGGGTGCATCTCATCAGTCCCCATGGACTTGTACCTGTTCAGCTTTTCTAAGTAGTTCCTAACCTGTTCTTTCACAACTGAGGGCTGCTTACCTCCTGCCCAGATTGTGCTGCCCAGTGTAATAGTCTGGGAGCTGACGTTGTTGTGAAGACTGAAGCAAAAAAAGGCACGTTAGCCTTTACTGCACTATTATTTATATAACCCCCAAGATGAATATGTTTTACAAATAAATAAATTATAAGTTCAGTTTTTCCCCTTCAAAAGGTTACATTTTAAATATACAACTAAATGACTTCTGGATAACTATGAAAATTACTATGCAAACAGAATCATATGTTAATATGCAGTGATTCTGCTAATGCCAGTCTTAAGCCTCTAAGGATGTCCACTGTTAATGAGAAGTTTTCACTAGCCTCAGCAGATTTAGAAATTCTTGAGTAATTGTACAGTTAATAAAAATAGATAAAATAGTATGTTTGATAATCCCTTAATTAAGAAAAATGCTATTTGACTAAACAGATAAAGTAAGAATTCAGCTTGATTAAATGAACAGGTTGGGAGTTCCTGAAAAGTTAAAATGCTGTACAGAGTATGCTACTTCTGAAGCAAAATAGACTACAGATTCACATTGATTCAAATCAGCAATAATAATAGAAGCCATAGAACCTGGACATTGTTATCTTAATCAAGTTCTGAAGGGGCAGCAATGCTTTCCAAAGTGGGCATATTCATAAGTTTAAAAATATTTAAAGGAAGAAAGGTCAATTTGTAGTCTTCCATACTTTTAATACACTATTTGAATGTTATAAATTTACACAAAAGTCACTTTGTATCAGATCTGCTCCAAAATTTTTTAAAGAATAATTATACATTGTTCTTCTAAAACAACAGTTTTAACAGAAGTTATCTATGTTAGGTTTAAGAAGATATCTATCTTGGCCTAATTGAATGAAAAAAAGATGGATTATTTATTCAGATGAAATAAAATAAGTTTTGGAAATGGTTATTCTACAATGTGAGGTGGGTCTACAAAGCTAGAAATGAAAGTAAAACTGTATTGGCCCTCTAAGAAAGAAATTAGTAATTTCTTTCATTTCTTAGTCATTGTGGTGTTTCTTTAAAATAAGAATTTTGTGTTCCAGACCCACATAGAAAATAAATGCTTACTAAAGTACACAGTACTCCTTTAGATATTGAGAAATATAAATAAAGGACAAAAATACATTTTGTTTGAGGTTGGTCTTCAGACCTGCTGAGTCTTAGCACAGAAAAGAAAGAAAAAAAGAAACAGTATATAAGGAGCTCTTCAAACAAAAGCAGAATATTTTTCCTTCTTTGCATTAAGCATGTGTGCATATAGTTAGGACTCTAGGCCTCTTAGCTAGCTGAAAAGAGGTGTTTTTAGTGTAAAGGAGGCAAAATAGTTCTGTTATATACAGGATAAACAGTTATTGTGAAATGATTAATAAAAGCAACCTGAGTTGAACCTGGAATCAGGTCTTTGAGTCTTATGAGACCCTCTTTACAGTCTTATGAGAAACACTTAATTACATAGTGGAAGACTGGAATCAGAAGTCTTTTGTATCTTTCTCCTACGTGGATCTTTGACTCATCCATTTGGTGGCTCTTCTTCACACTGCAAAATAGCAAACTAAAAAAGACTTTTCTCAAATAACAAATGCAGGGTTTATTTTAATAAGTGCTACATTTTATTTTAGTCAGTACTATATGGGTAGCAAGACTTATAAAAAAAAATGATGAAAGTTTCTTTCTTTTTTTCTTTCATTCTTCTGGGGCACCCAGATTCCCCACCAGCCCACCCAGCTTGGTGCACATTGTATAAGCTGCCAACTGCCAAGAAGACTGGTGACCTCCAGTGGCAGTTGCTGCACAGCATCCTAGCCACTGGCATGTTGGTGTCCCACTTTCACCCAGCTGCCTTGATGGCCTGCCCCTTCTGCCCCGGGGGCAGTGAAGAGAACCTCTTTCATGCCTTCCTCGACTGTCCTCACCTGCAGCCACTCTTTGTCACCCTTGAGCCGCTGCTGCGGGAGCTGGGCAGGAACCTCTTGGAAAACACCTACGTGTGCCCCTACCCTTCCCAGGCAGCTGATCAGGGTGCCATCTGCCTGCCCAACTTCCTACTAGGTCAGGCCAAGAGCCAAGAGCCACAGCAAGAGCCACAGCAACCGGCTTACCAGGACTGGCTCAAACGATGCCCTGAGGCTTTTCTGCCTCCTGGTGCAGGTGCGCCTCTCACTGGAGTTTGAGTACACTGTGCTCTGGCAGGTAGTGCCTGACTTGGAGGCACGCTGGGCCCTTGAGGGAGTGCTATGCCATGTGGAGGACGGCCATCTTCAATATGCGCTCCGACACCATGGGCAACCAGGCAGGCTTGGCGGTGGACTGTGACACCCAGATCGTGCTGTGCCCTGGGCGCTCACCAGGCTGCTTTTTGCTTTTTTTCTTTGTGTGGGAAGTTGAAGGTGTTGACACACGTATGATTGGATACAGCAGGTTAGGAATCATGTGTTTATAGAGGGCTTTGGTCTGTATGACCATGTGGACAGTGCCCTGACTGCATAGCGGCATGTTAGGCATGACATGTAACACAGCGAAGGTGTCTGTCACAGTAGGATGTAAGGAAGGTAATGACATGGTGCTCTTGGTTTGATGGTAATTTGTTTGTCTTTGCTTTGTGTATTGGAGGTGGACTCTGGAGGGGCCAACTTTTTGTACCCTGAATCCCTGAATAAAGTAGTTAAAAGTCAAAAGTCAAAGTCTTTCTTTCTTTCTTTCTAACCCAGTTTTTGATAGATAGTCATAGTTAAAATTCTAAGGAAAGCAATAAAAATGACCAGTTAAATCCAAGTGATAAATCTACTGTATTATGCATTTGTTAATAACATTTCAATCCCACCAATATTTTCCAAATAGATTTAGAACTAATAGCAGGGATGAACAATCTGCAAAGGATTTTGTCTCTATTTTTTTCTGCTCAACTTCATATGACCTTAGAATAAATCTATTAATACCATCAACTTAGAATTTTTTTAGTAAATATCCTCTGCCCTTGAATTTGTACATACTTGACAGAGGTATAGGTCTAATAATTCACTTGATGAAGATACAATATCTTGTATGCTTCCTGGTAATTAGATACAGTGATTTATGACTGAAGTCTAAAATCTGTTCCAATCCAATTAACAAAGTTTTTAACGTGGTTTTTAACTTTTTAAATTCTTATTATATATCCATGTAATTTACCTGGGTCTAAATTTAACTAAAACCTTTGGATGTTATGGATAGCTTTTAGAGGACACACATACTGGGCTGTGATTATGAACATAAAAAGAATATTTTTTGGAACTATAATGGGATAAAGAAAGGAAACGTGAGTCCAAGTCCTGACTTTGGCAGGGCACTTGAGGCTAGATGCAATAAAGGACTTAGGATCTGTACTTCCTAACATTTTGGATTATACCCACAATCTGGCTGGAATTCAAAACTGTATTTTAGGCAAAAAGGTTTCCTATAAAGTACATAGGGTAAGTTAAGAACCTCAGAAAAGCAATCCTCCAAATTCTGCTTGCTGAATCGAAGACAGCCTAGTATTAGCCAATAGGAAATGCTAAACAACAATGTGTGTCAATGCCGGACCCTCTCTGGAGCCTACATGCCTAAGTCAGGGGGCAGGGACGTGCCTTTGTCCACTCAGAATTAAAAAACCACCCTGGTTTGCTCCTCCTGAAATCTTCAGAAGCTGTCAAATAGTCATCATTGCTCTATTCTAGAACCAATTGTGCCATATTATGGAGTAATTCTTAAGCTAAGAAAGATCTTTTGGGGATAGAAGTTAGAAAGCAGATGACCTTTTTAATATCACAGTATTTAGTAAACACCTTCTGCTGGATATACAATTTGTAAATCCTGCCTGTGAAATTGCTAAGTTACATATCTCTGAACCTCCAACAAAACCTGCAGAAATGAGACAGCTTGTAATTCTTGCTGACTAAATTCAAAGAATGTCTATATGAGACACTTACTGCTCAGCAGCCGAATAACACTGCATAGTAGCACGCCGGTCAAAAACCATGCTAATACTCTACTGTGTAGTATTATTAGACTAATGCACAGTAAGTGTCACAAAAATGTGCATCAGCACTACTGTGCAGTAGCGCAAGTTACTATGCATTTAGTTAGTACTTCATTAAGCACGTACTAAATTAAATGTGCAGTTACTACTGCTCATTAATGCATGTGTAGACATGCCCACAGTAAAATAGCAGTCTTTTATTTAATGTCAAATTTAAACTACTATGAAAGTCTTATACTCCCTACTTTGACCAACATCTTTGACCAACATCTAGTTATCTTTATTGTACCTTCTTCCATCCTTTGCAAAGGACATAAGTCTCCGCTCCACCATGTGGTTCATTTTCCATTCATGTCATTACACTTTATCTAAACACAAAACACCCTATTCCAGTGTGTCAGAACATAATCTTTATTGAAAACATTCCTTAGGAGTTGTTTTTTTTTTCCATTTAGCCCAAGACTTTCATCCAGGGGCAGATCCAGAGGGGGTGCAGAGGTATGCCTGCACTTCCAGTTTCCGACCATGCAGCAGAAACAGCAGCCACACAAATGCTTTTTAAGTTCCCTTTTTTTCAGCACCACTTTTTAAGTCCCTAAAGAAGAATCCTTCTTCCCTTCTCCACCATGCTTAGAAGTATGCCCCTTCCCCTCCTGTCCCCATCCTTTCCTCTTCCATATAGTTGTATGTAGTTATCCTTAACACTTTTATAAAATTCATATTGCTTAATAAAACTTCCATAAAAGCTATTCAAGATCCAAAATATTAGGTCTGTCAAACGATTAAAAAAATGATCATGAATAGTTGTGTAATTAAAAAAATTAGTCACAATTAATCGAGATTTTAATCGCACAGCTAAAAACTCAAAATTATGTGCAGAAAAACCCAAAATTATGTAGGTACTTTGTATGGTTGGGAGTAGGGGTGGGGTGTGTGTGGGGGGGTGGAATTTGTGAATGTGTGGGGGCTGTGGGTGGGTGTGTGCAGTTTGGAGCCGGGGTGGGGGGTGGCACATGAGGGTCTGGAGCCCGGGGAAAAGGGACCTCTGCATGCCCTGGCAAGTTGCGGGGTATTGTGGGTCAGGAGTGAGAGGCAGCAGTAGGACTGGTGGGGCTGTGGCTTGGAAGTGAGGAGAAGGGGCAGGGCACGGGCATATCACTGCCCCCCTCAATCATATTACACCCCCACCCCAGGTGTCAACTTTTTTAAAACTAGAAATATGGTAACCCTACAGAAATACAGCCCAGTGGCATATAGAGCAGTGCCCAGCAGGTATGTCTGTGGAGGGAAAAAAGGTGTGGGGGATGGATTGAGGAAACTATGGTGAGGCAGGGAGTGGGGCAGGGGCGGGGACTGGGGTGAATGGAACCCTGAAGCTGGGGTGGGTCATGGGACAGAGCTGTGGGCTGCTTATCTAGGAAGATGGGGGAGCACCTTCTGGCCACTGTGCACACCTGGGAGAGGCATGGGGAGCATGTGCCCCCAAGATTTGTGCATGGAGAGAAGGTGGGCTGTCCACTGAGGGCTGGGGCTCTCTACCCTGCTGCCTCTGCCCCAAGAACCACACACTGGCTGTGCTGCATCCCCTACTTGCTCAGCAATGGGAAGTGCAACATGGCATTGCATGGCTTCCCATGCAGTAGGGTACAGAGCAGTAGGGGCAAAGGCAGTAGGGTACAGAGCCCAATCTGTAGCAGGCAGTCTACATCTACCCCATGTACAAATCAGGGGGCACATTCCCCCTATCCCTCCTATGGGGGTGCACTCAGAGGCCCTGAGCTACCCCCTGACTCTTAAATGAACTGCCCCAGCCCCAGGGTCCCATTCACCCCAGCCCTTGCCGCTCTCCCTGCCCCACTCCCTCCCTCGCCATGGAGGCCTTGATTTCCCCACTCACCCCTTTCACATCCTGATATGGCATCGATATATAAGTGCACCTCTAAGTGTGTGTGTGTGTGTGTGTGTGTGTGTGTGTGTGTGTGAGAGAGAGTGTGTGTGTGCACACGCGTGTCTGTGTGTGTGTGTGTGCGCATGCGCACGGGTCTCTCTGTTTGCCCCTGTATGTGTGTGTCTGGCCCCTCCTGCCTTCCAGATGCAGCAGCCCAGAGCCTGCATCTGGGCTTCCTTGCAGCTCCTTAGTGGTGGAGAGGAACCCAGGCATGGGCTCCTAAACCACATGCATGATTAATGCATTAAAAACATTAACAAGTGAATTATTCTTCCATTAATTGCACAAGTCAGCACCGATTAATTGATAGCTCTAAAATATATATATTCAAACATTAACTTATTTCTTATTATTACATTCATATTTGTTTAACTGTATATTTAAATATGGTAGTAGCAATATTTATATGCCACCATCATATGCCATATTTAGATTTTATGTAGATGATGGTTAAAACAGGACTGTTTAAGTTATACAACCTCTCCCCTCCCCTCCCCTCCCCTATGGTGGTTCAAATAAAATACAACATATTTCTGAGCTGCTAGTGGCATTGAAAAACCAAATCACAGTCCCTTCATCTCATTTACAATACTAATTAGACTCAGCATGTGTATCTTTTTCTAAAAATGCTAGTTAAAAGGCAGAGGGCCAGACCCCACTGCTGTTGCTCATGCAGACTCCAACCAGATTCCTTGGGAATTTACCTGAATAAGAGCCATAGGTTCAGGTACTGAATTTGTAAGCCAACTCTGAAAACAGACATATTTTCAAGTGGATTTTATATTAAAGTCTTCACAGCACTGTATTAACTACATCTAAAAAAGCCACTTGGTTGTGACCATTTCTTTTTACAGCCTGATAATTAGGAAAGTTCTATAAAGGCACTTACCTACAAATAGCTGACTGTTGAGCTGCAAACGAATATGCCCATCAGATGGAGCAATGTGAGTCCTTTGAGGAAGCTGATCTATTTGTAATGATGCATCCTTGATGTTTCTTTCAGCCTTCACATAATGCCACTGGTTGTCATTTAAGGGAGTGGGTGATTGCACTGTAACTTCATTAGGTCCATTTCCCACATCAAATGAAAAGGTCACTGCAGCAGGAGCTAAAAGCATAATCCAGGTAAGAGTTTGCTCAAGTTAACTCACATGTAAAAATGTTTAGAATCTTGGGTCACAAAAGTAAAAGTCACTAAATGGCACAGAGAGGTACTGTCTCAAAATGTCTATCCTATAGTCCTTCCTTCTAGCTATGAGATAGTAAGATTATTTGTTTTATGTGGAAACTTGATTTCAGCAGACCCATCCACACATTTCACTCTTCATATCATCAGGTATTGAAAGCAAAAGTTTGCCTACAGCATGAACACTGAGGTGGTTGAGGCCTCATAGTGAGTGTGCTAGTCATAAAACAGAAAATGTGCTAGTTTCCTTAGCTTTCAATTTGGATAAAAAACATGTCCTGCCAACATGCTAATTGGTTGTCATCAGAAGCTTTAAATTTTACTTATCACCACCATTGATTTTTTTTTTTCCTTTAACAAAATCAAATCTACACATTGGTAGAATGTTTGTTTTATGTTACCACAATTTTCACAGACAAAGAAGAACATATTTTGGCCTACAGAACATATATACTAGGTTATGTAAAGCATTTATGTATTTTATCAAAAAAATGAATTTTTGCCAACCAGCAAAATACTCTCAATTTCTCTCTCAACTTTTGGTGAAAAGTACTATAATGTCTGTGCATTGCCATCACTTAAAAAGGTAATTAAATGAATCTCATTTGGAGGTGAAATGCTTCTGGAACGAACAAAATTATCTTGATATTATTCTACAATATACTTCACTCCTTACAATTTCCTTTTTCATAGGTCTTAGAACTTTGAAAGGGAGAAGGGATACATTTTATACCCCAAATAGCTATATCAAGTTTTAGTATACCAAAGTCAAAAAACTTGGTATACTGCTGCCTGTAAATCTCTTTTTGAACAGCTTTTTAAAGTACAGCTTATGTTAAATCTTGACCTTAAGGTAGAACAACTCACTCAGCCGACTTCTCATATGTGTAGTCAATAGGAACTGACTGGCCACAATTCCTTCACATATTTTTGAACATGTAAGCTTCCACTACAAAGTACAATAATAGGGCAGACTTTCAGCTAGAATAAATCAACATATATCCACTGATGAACAATCCTTAGAAGATTATGGTTCAACAAGCAATTAGAGTTTTTTAGATAGCAAGACCTGGCATATAATGTTTCTTTTCTAATGCCAATGCTGTTTAAGGAAAAGTACTCCAACATTTTGGCATGGCCAAAGAAAGTATTTAAAGCTAAAATACAATGTTGAAAATATGTGTTGTTAACATATTTTAATGCTTGAGCTGGGAAGATTAATTATAAGTATTTTCCATAAAAAAAGATTTCTGCTTAATAACTTCCTTAACTCCAAGGACCATGTATATCTTATGCGTGCGTGTGTACAAACACATATCCTGTTTAAAATAATGTAAAAAAAAAAAAAATCAAACAAGTGATGCCTTATCAAAAGGCTCTCAGTAACTTTAGCTAAGGGTATTAATAAAGAACTATAGGACTAGGCAAATAGAAAATATTTCCATTAACTTCAGTAGACTCTGGATTAGACTCCAAGGGAAAAAGCAATAAGATTTAGAGGTGGTCAAAGGAAATTAAACATTTACAAACATAATTTAAAACAAAACTCTAGGCCTTTTTGAATCGTTTAGGAAGTAGATGGGGTTACTGTCTTAGAGATTAATTTTTCCTCTTTTTAAAGTTATCTTGATATTTATATAACGCCTTTAATCCACTTTGGCCAATGTTCACACTGACATACTAAAGTCATGCAATCCTACTGAAAACAAAGGGACTGAATTGTTATTAAATCAGCACAAAACAGCTTCTGCTGAGAACCCTGCAATAAAGTAAGACAAGTACATGGGTGTTTTGCTTTCTAATTAAAAGCAGCCATATATCGCAACTTATTTTTAAGCAGAACTCCCCTCTGAAATCAATTATCAGTTTGGCTTAAAAATCAATTCATTATATGGAGCTGAATGAATAGAACAGTTGGTGTTTAATAATAGCTCAATAGTAAAATAAATCATAGAGAAAGTTCTCACTAGATAGACTTATTTGTGAATCAGTCTCCCCGTTTTACATGAAAAAAATGAGAATACAAAATCAGCAGAAATTCCATGAAATCAGACACAGATTCAGCAGAATGTTTCCTTCACGGAGGAGGGAGGGGTTTATTTCAATGGACAATTTTGGGTGAAGCCTGAAAACACAAATTCTGCTTTGAACAAACTAAATATGCTTGTCAGATGGCAAATTAGATAATAGACCCGATAAATAATGTGGCTGTGCAGTCTCTAATGCCGACACAATTTAAAATGAATGTTTGAAATATCCAAATGAAAGAATGATATTGAAAACTATAAATAAATCTGGAAAAGTGGCTGATTAAAGACAATAGCACACATTCTTCCTAACCCTGTAAAACTAGTAATCAAATATTTCCTATAGGGGTTGATTCAGTCCCTGTATTTTAAGAGATAGCTGTAGGAAATACTTTTCTTCTCCCATGGATGACTAGTGCTTTATAACGTATTATACCCTGATGCAGTGTAATTTTCATGACTATTTGTAAAATGAACAGCCCTACAGCTTAGAAATTTCCTATAAGAATCTTGATCTGACATTCCTTGGTCAGGCAAAAGTAAGGATAGAGCCTTAAAAGCCTTAAAACCAGTAAGTTATAAATAAAGGTCAAATATTAAGCCATAATAATGTTAAAAATAGACTTTGCACTACTGTGCAATGTTAAGTATTAATGGTATAGTAAGTTTTAAATCATTTTGAATATATCCTTACTTTAAATGCTGTCCCAAACCTGACATTTTAATTTTTGTTATTTATTATTACACAAGACAAATATAAGACATTGATTTACATTGACCCATTAATAACATATTGAATGTAAGTTGGTGAGTTACATTACAATATATTAGTAATGAATTTATTATGAAAAAAAAACCCTTAAATGATTCCAAGCAATGTCGAATAGTCAAGGCGATAAAATCTTTTGTTAAAATCAGAAAATTTATATTTTTATAAAAGCAATTATTTAATTTGCTGTACCCCTAGAAGAAAGATAAATTATATTTATAGGCCAAAGCCAACATTGCAGTAGCTACTAGGCATTTTTTAAGCATTCATGTCAGACATTGTCTTCATAATTAACCTTATAAAACACACTGCCACAGTCTGTACTGCTGCAATTTCAGAATAGTTTGAGGGTGCAGCTCACAAAGTACGTAGAAGTAAATAAGCCTCATGGGTGACAGATGTCCCCATTCATATGAAAAGGAGTTAGAGCTCCTTGCCAAGTACCAAGAATAAGAACTGTATGCCATAAATTCTGACATCTGAAAGCACAATTGCTAAAGTTTTAAGGTTTCTTCTTGTGAAACAAATGATGAACTTAGGAAATTATGAACTTCCACCTATTATGGTGGAACTTTTTCTGGATTAGTTCTCAGCTACCTAATCTTCAACTGTGTCCCAATCTGTCAAGAATTGGATTTGTCATCTCTTTGCAGTTTAGTAGTAGTAAAAGATGTGCATATAGCTGTGGATTCTTACAACTGGTACTTCCTTCCTGGCCTAAAATGCATGTCTTTTAAGAAAGGTTAATACATGGAATATTTATACATTTATTCTATGGAACACTCAGAGTGAAATTAATGTAGCCAGTGAAAAGTTACAGTTAATCACTACCTACTTTAGTGTACTGTGTGAACCTCCTAACACCTAACTGGCAAATGTAGTTGATACTCAAAAGAATAAGATTGAACATCAGTGCCAAGAGGTTAAAGAATAAGATTGAACATCAATGCTGGTGAAGAATCAATATCACTACTGCAGTCTTCAGAATTAAAACTCAGTGAACTGGGGTCAAAGCAGACCTGAGGAATCCAGATACTGCTGGACCTGTTTTGTCACAACCTACTTGATAATCATTTTCTGCAATGGGTGATTTAATATTAGATGATACTGGGAGGAATTCTCCATGTTCAAAGATAGCTTTTCAGTAATGTTCCTAATAACTATGTGCGGGCCGGGAGCGCTCCAGGCCCTTTTTCGCGCCATGCGGGCTGTGGCCAGCAGCCCAGGCACGCTGGGTCGGAGAGAACAGGCGACACGCTGGAATTAGGCACGAACGCGTAATGGTCGATTCAAGATTGTTTACTTACACCGAAGATGGTCGCGGTGTAGGCTGGACAGTTTCCCAGGCACAGCTCCGCTTAAATCCTCATTTGAGGACTCAGACAACACTCAGATCACTCCCACGGAGTTGTCGAGGCTCCGTGGATCCTTTTGCGCGCAGGGAGAGGGATACGTCGAGGATTGCGATTGGTGACGGGGAGAGGCTAGAGGCTGATCAGACCCCTGTTGCCTGCTTGAAATACACTGGGTCCAATAGGCTCCGCAGCGCTTAGAGATCTTCACACAGTGTGAAGTCTCCTCCTCCTGGTGTTCGTGGAGTCCTCCAACTTGGGCAGAAAAACTCTTTGCAACGAGAATTTCTGTGCTGCAACAAAGAAATGCGCCCTGCAAAGAAAGCTACAAATTGGCGGGAATTCTTTTGCACCAGGGCTTTCCTCTGCAGTAGAAAACTCCACCGTGCAAAGAAGCTGCAATTTAGCGGGAACATAATTCAGTGGTGCCAAAGCACACACAAAACAAAAATCACACCCTTGGGTTGTGACAAACTACTTCTTTAGAGAGAGGTCAGCATTTTGCCCTCCTTTAACTGATAATCAATTCCAGCAATGACCCTAACACCTCCCTAAGTAACTTAGATCTAGTAACCCATATATTTCCAGCTTCTGACAGAGTCTACACAGTATCAATATGCTAAAACTGAGAGAGAGAAATCTAAAAAAACAACTCTGTGGCAACAGAAACATTAACATCTGACTGGTTTTATCATCTTTATCTATCTTTACCATCAGCCATTCAGGACAAACCTAAGGGTTTTTTTTGGAACAGGTCTAATTCTCAAGAGAATGAAAGTAACTATGGTCCAAGTAAAGAAACCTTTCTGTCCTTCCTGCAGAATTGTGGCATAAATCTAAAAATAATTTAATGATGTAACTCATTTAATTTAGCATGGGTGTTCCACTACCAACATTAATTCCTCTTGTTCCATTAGTCATAAGTCATCTTAATAATGTGTATGAGTGATGAAAATTTAGGAAGATTGTGATTAGATTGAGGGACGTGATATAAGTACAGTAGAATACAGATCATCCAGGCATCCAAATGATTCACAGTCTGTTTATTTTGCAGCAGGTTGCCAAATTAAGGATGAACCATTCAGCAGTTTGCTGTGGGCACTGCTTCTCCTCTCAGCTGGAGCTCAGCAGCAGTCCTGAGCAGCTGATAAGAGCACGGCTGTCTTTTGAAATAAAAGCTGTAGCAAATAATGGGAGCACCTCATTCATTTTATATCCCATGGTAACTTTATAAACGCTCATCTTTACAGCAAGGTAGCCCTACCAAATAACTAGGTTCTGCTGTATGTGTAAATACAGGTATGTAAAACTAGAGACCGGATCAGATTGGTGAACACGGCAATGGAGTTTTTCCTATTTGGAATTCACCTACATGGATCTGTGCATTCCATCTCCTGATTATACCATTTATTTTGAAATGTCAGCATTTTGAGCTGGGAACATCAGTATCCCACAAGAACATCATTACAGTTTCTGACATTCTGCTTTGGCGTGCTAAACAAGAGCATATATTGATGTTTCCCGTGTTTCGCAGCTCTCTGAGGCTATTGCATCACTGTACTTCATACCAATTCACACCATTCTAACACAAGCTAATTCAATAATATTGCTGCCTGACATGGTAAAACACTGGGGAAAATACAGTTTATCTCATTTAAACTTTGGTACTATAGTCTAGGAGACAATCGGAACCAAAGATCATCAAGTGTAGCTACTGAGATTTAATTTGCACATGTAGCAGGGGCCCCCTTGAGTCTGGGAGTCCCATCAGCCAACAAGTTCCTAGCCACAAGGGTGCACCATGCCCAGCTGGGGCTGGGAGTCCCACAACTCTCATCCCCAGCAGCCACTGATTCTGGGACCTGGCAGCACAAGTACCCAGAAGCCCAGAGGTGTGGATGCTGGGTGCTGGGACCCAGCTGGATACCTACAGCCAGGGGGCATGGCTGTCTTGGGGTTCATAAAGCCCCTGGGCCTGGGGGACCATGGCCCCTGCAATCTCCCAGGCCCAGGGGTACCTGCAACCCCATATGTGGATGGCAGAAGGCATGATTGTATAGATTGTATATTATATCCCAAAATGCCTTCACTTGTACATGTACAGGGGGACCTAGTACTCTGTTGTGTTTTTCAGCTTTGTTTATTGTGCAAGAATACCTGCAAACTGGCTATAAACAGTGATCTTTCCAAATCATCAAATATGACTTCTTTATTTTACAGAAGTGTTTTTTACAGTATTATTATATACATCCCCCATTTTTCACTGATGTGCCCATATTTTTAAGCGGACTAAAATAGTGCTTCTTTAGGATACACAGAACTATTCGATTCTAAGGTAGAAAATTCATTAATAACTTTCACAAGAAAAACTGACACAGACTCATATGACTATAAAGCTCAGTGGTTGCCAAGCAATGTGACATTTAAAATGAAAACTTAGTGTCTAAAGCGGTATGTCTCCATCTTTGAAGTCTCATGTCTTCAATAAGTTAAACCAACAGACAAAAGCCTGCGATCACACGCTCAAATGTAAAATTGTGAGTCATCTCATTAAGTTCAATGCAACAACTCCACTGTGTAAGGACTATACCTGTGAGTAATAACTTGCAGGACTGGAAATGTAAAAAGAAGAAAATGGAGGAAGAAGAAGCTTCTACATAAGGTTGAGAATAGGGTTTGGTTCCTAGCTTTGTCATAGCATGACAACATCATTCATCTGTTTCTCTATGCCTCAGTTCCCCATATGAAAATTGTTGTTCTCCCACTTTTTGTCCATTTTGTCTGTTTGGATTATAAACTGTCTGGGAGTAAAGATTACCTCTTAATGTATGTTTGTACAATGCCTAAATGAATGGAGTTCTGATCTCAGTTGGGGCCTGCTGTGTGCTACTATAAGAATAGTAAACAGATAATCAAACACAAACAATAATAATAATAATAATAATAGAGAAAAATTTAAATATCATGGACCTTTTGGGCTGAATTTTCATTTCATCTAAACCAAAGCCTTAGTAAATAGGACTTACCATACAGCTCTATCCTTATGAAGTCCTTAATGCCAAGGTTCTCTAAAAACACACCAGAAGAAGCTGTAGTCTTAAAGAAGAATGACACATCTGCACTGAGTTCTCCATGGAAAGTAGGGAAATGAAGATATGAGGTCTCAGTATTGAAGGAGGCTGAATTCCAAAATGTTCCTGGTTACAGTAAAAGATAATGTTAAATGAAATTGCAGGTCCAATATTGTTCCATACAGAACTGGAACATTAAAAACAAAAGTAATTAAAAAGAACAGTCGCTGCAAAGGGCAGTATGTAAAGCATTACATGTGTTTCAACTCTCAAAGTAAAGAAAAACAATGATTTTAGATGAGTTGAAATTCCACCTCTTCCAGTAGCATGTTACCTGAGTGACTACTGGTAGAAAGTGGTCTGTATATTACACTTCTAATTAATCAAAAATAGCTGAGTTTATAAACAGAAAACCTGATCCTACTGTTACTGAAGTCAGCGGGAGTTTTGCCACTTACAGTAAATTCAGTAGGATAAGGCTCTCAATAATTTTTGTAGAAGTTGTTAAATGTTAAACTTCTATGTAAGTGTTTTGCCCTTTAATTGATTACAGTTTAGGGACTCATATTGCTTCCTTACCCACTTGATTAGTCCAAATGAAGTCAACGTAACTACTTGGGTAAAGGTTACAAGATCAGACCCATATAGTTTCCATTGGTTTTATTTTTTTCCATCAGTTGACATTTCATTATAATTTGTTCAAGTTTGCTCTTGACTATTAAAAAGGTTATCGAAAATCCCTAGTAAAACTCAGTTCCAGTGGGGATATGCTGCCCAACTAGAAACATCTTGTTATTACTGCTAACTTCTTACAGGTGTATTTCTCTCTTTAATAAGCTATATTGCTTTCGAAATCAAATGAAGCATTCAATATCTTCTTATCAAATTAAGCAAGAACAGTGTAGTTTCATAGTTTCATAATTGGTAGGGTCGGAAGGGACCTGAGCAGATCATCTAGTCCGACCCCCTGCCATGGATAGGAAAGGTTGCTGGGGTCAAATGACCCCCGCTACGTGGCTGGCTAGCCTCCTTTTGAAGAAGCTGTCTAGCCTCCTTTTGAAGACCCCCAGGGTAGGGGCAAGCACCACTTCCCTTGGAAGTTGGTTCCAGATCCTAGCCGCCCTGACTGTGAAGTAGTGCCTCCCGATATCTAGCCTGAATCTACTCTCAGTCAACTTATGGCGGTTGTTCCTTGTTATTCCCAGTAGTGCTCGGGGGAAACAGGGACTTTCCCATTGCCTGCTGGTCCCCCTTGGCAAGTTTATAGGCAGCCACCAGATCCCCTCTTAGCCTTCTTTTGTGGAGGATGAACAGGTTCAGGTCCTGTATCCTCTCCTCGTAGGGCCTGCCCTGCTGTCCCCTGATCATGTGAGTGACCCTCCTCTGGACCCTCTCACTACTGTCCACGTCCCTCCTGAAGTGTGGTGCCCAGAACTGGATGCAGTACTCCATCTGCAGCCTGACCAATGTTGCATAATGTATATTCTTCTTTTAATATCATAACTCCTAAATACTTAAAAAATTATGACTTTCCCCCTAAGAACTCTCAAAGTTAAAAAAAAGATGAAATATATTAATTTCTCTCTTATCCATAATGTAGACCCATGTCACATTGTGGACATCCAATGTCTACCAAAGTTGGGACATTCTTGCATTCTGGAAATTCCCCAACCATAAATGCCTTTGCCAGCTGGGCCATTATTTGGATAAGGGATGTGCTATTATTTAGATAATGGGATGTATCAACAACAGTAAACATATGTTCCAGAACTGGTAGAACAAAAGAGTAGTTTACATCTCCCACTCCCGAGTTATGCTGTAGGCTCTTCAGTGGTAGTCAAGGACCTGAATCTGTAGTTCCAGAGGAAGCACCATGAAGATAAAACAGTCAGGACACCTGCAAATGTGCCTGACACCTGCTAATTAGACTTGATTAATTTAGTCTGCTAATTATTATGCTCCAGCAGCCTCAGTGTCATGTGTATTCAGTGTCCCCATGCTTCAAAATGGCAGTGGGGGCGCCTTAACTAAATCTTGTAAAACAAGCATAGTTAAAGAGTCCGCACTGCTGGTTTGAAGAGCAGGATGCTGAATACATGAGACGCTGAGGGTGCTATCATTACAGCGGCTCCTGAAAACCGCTCTAATTAAAGTACGCCCTCCAACATCAGAGCACATGTAAAGACACCCTCAGACTGTAGAATCCTTCTTTGAGTCTGTGGTTTTTCTCTGGTCATAGCTCCTACAAAGCTGAACTTCAGTGCCATTATGATTAGAGCACATGACGACTATTTAGAAAACAATGGGTTGGCTGTTGTCAGTAATTTAAATACAATAGGAAGTTTAATACTAGCAATTTATACAAAATTGGGAAAACATTGCTGACAATTAAAAGGGAAAAAAGACAATGATCCAACAAATAAATGACGTGTTAAGCTTCAATGAAGCATTTCAATGGTCCTGACTCGGGAGAATGAAGCCTTTAGCAGTGGGGACAGATTGGTTAGTTTTCATTGCCATATCATTTAACAAGTACACTGGAACATTTTAAGTGAAAGGTAGAAAAAATCCCTTCTACTTTGATTATGGCACCTCTGATCTCATTTGAAACCCTCAGATGGGAAGTTCTGCTTGTATACTAAAATAAAGTTATTATGCTTCCTATTCCTCTCTTACTCCATCTTATTTTTGTATTCTTTTTTACTGCATTATCCCAATCCTGAAACAGGTGCATGAAGTATTTAAGAATATAAAAATACAAAAATAAAACCAAATATAGCCCTAGCAGAAGCAAATACATAGGGAA